>NW_027222983.1:0-118254 GCF_030179905.1 Drosophila bipectinata | reverse complement strand
TTGCAGTTATTGCAACGCACAAGACCATAGTCTTGCCCAGTGTATTCCGTTCGCTCGCCTTGCTGTAATGCAACGGTTTGAGTTTGTCAAGTCAGCCTCATTATGTTTAAATTGTCTGCGAAAAGGTCACACGGTTGCGAAGTGTAAATCGGCTAGGCGTCAAATTTGTGCAAGATCGCACCCCAAACTTCTGCACCTACATCTTGATGGCGCTTCTACGTCACATGCTTTGCATGCGTCATCCCTAGAAAGGGTTTTGTAAGCGACGTCAATCGTAAGCGTTATAACTAAAAATAGCGAGCACATTATGGCCCGAGCATTACTTGACTCTGGGTCACAAATGAACTTTATTACTGAAGATCTTGCTCAACGCTTACAGATCCGTAGAGAGGAATCGTGTATCAACTTGCTTGGAATTACCAAAAATAATTACTCGAGTCGATAGATGGCAATTTGAAAAAATTCTGTTCGTAGGAAGAAGTACAAACTTTTAAAAAAGCTTCTGTCACCTGAGGAGCAATGAGGAGCTAATGACAATTAAGTCTGAAGTAACTCAGGTTCTTCAAAGCGCTGGGTTTGAATTGAGCAGTTTTCAAAAAGTTGAGTGGTTTTCAAAAACTCGCCTGAAAGTACTGCATCCGTGAGCACGGTTAAGCCAATAACACTTTCGGACTCAGAACTGACTAAAGCATTGGGAATCGCTTGGGTTGCTAAAGAAAATATATTTAAATTTGAATTAAATTTGGATCATTCTTTCGGTGACATCGAAGCTGTTTCACCCCTTTGGCTTATTAAGCCTTATACTTATAAAAGAAAAAATCCTATTGCTTGAACTTTGGCTAAATAAGCTAGATTGGGATGAGTCGATTCCACTTCACTTAGAAACAGCATGAAACAAAATACAAATTGCCTTGTTGCAATTAGAGGACATCGGCTCGAGGACAGCCGATGTCACCGATTCAAATTCAGGCCTTTTCTGACGCATCGATGAGATGCGTGGAGCCTATGGAGCCTGCGTCTATATTCGTTGCGAATCTGTAGAAGGTATTAAAGTTTCATTATTGACGGCTAGGTCCAAAGTAGCGCCGCTCAAGACAAAGACGCTCCGCCGTCTTGAGTTATGTGCCGCTCACCTTCTCGCAGATCTCTGCCGCAAGATAAAGCCTCTAATAAAAGTTACGATCGAACGAAGTGTATTTTGGTCGGATTCAGAAGTAACTCTTCATGGGATTCGTTCCCATCCATCGTCGTTGTCAACGTTCGTATCGAATAGAGTTGCTGAAATTCAAGAGTGGTCAGATGATAGCACGTGGCGGCATGTACCAACTAAACAGAACCCGGCAGATATAGTGTCCAGAGGAATCGATCTAGAATCGATCTGGTTTACAGGTCCATCGTTTTTAAAGAAACCGGAAAATAAGTGGCCGACGATCCCCCGGTTTGATCTGTCACCAGAACTTATACAGATTGATGCAAAAAATAATGCGGTCGGATTAACTGTCATCGTCTCTACCTCACATTTATTGGAAGTGATCAAAGGATATTCCTCTCACCTAAAACTGCTCCGAGTGTTCTATTATATGTTCCGCTTTATAAGGAAATCCAAGAAATTTGTAGTGAATTCTGATATTGTTTCCTCACCTGTCGAATATAATGAAGCCTTTAAGAAAATAATCGAAATAGACCAAGAGCACGAGTATCAAGATGAAATAGATAGATCCAAAAGAAAGACTAATGCTCCTATATCGTACGATGCCAAGTTTCCAGTATTGTTGACAAAACGCTCTCAATTGCTCTCAACGCTCTAAAACGCTCTCTTATGGATCGTATATGCGCACAAAGTCTGCAGTCAGACAGTACGGTCATGCATACGCTGCTTTAAATGCAAGCCTCTTCTGAACACTCAAATCATGGGAGAATTCCCCTTAGATAGAATTCGTGCTCTCCGCCCATTCTCCGTATGTGGTGTTGATTTTTGTGGCCCTATTGATACGACATTGAAAATTCGAGGTAGGCCACCCTAAAGTCCTATATTGCCTTATTTGTTTGGTTTGCTCAGGACTAGGACTAGCTCTGGAGCAGAGTATAGAAAGCAGTCCACAAGCTGGCGCGGCTGCCAGTGGGTCGAAGCCGGACCGGCCCTCAACGGGGCCGGTGTTAACGTATTTGATTGGATTTCAAATGAATTTGAAGTTGTTTTTAATTTGAATTGTTAGTCTCTAAATCTAGTCTAAGATAGCTTAGAGCGGATCGGGAGCAAAAGCTCATATTCGCTCTTGTGCGAATTCGGCCCGCTTCGCCGCAATAAATAAGTTAGGCTTAAGATTAGAGAAAAAATAATTCGATTTATAACGTTGAAGAGGAAACGTCTTGTTTCGTTTTCGACGTTTAAATGTTCACTGGAGTGGAAGTGGAAGAATTATTTGGCCTCCCCGTGTGAACGGGTTAACGCCACAGCTAATGTATGAAATCTTATTTCAGGAGATCTTAAAATTGCGCTTGCATTAGCGAAAATTTTTTTTTATATATGTAGTATATGTATATATATCGATATGTAGTTGTCGAATGGTTCATTTGCAAAGAAGCGATAAATATCATTATATTTATTGGAAAATGAAAGTGTTGGAAATGCTTGAGTATTTTGAACAATTTAAAATAAGATGTGAAATATTTTTCACTGCATTGCATGTGTCGCAAATAGCATTATCAAAAACTTCCATTTTTGATAAAGTGTACTTATCGAATGCATGTCCGCTAAGGATTCTATTTAATCGTCTTGTGTCTATACGGTCGAAAATATCAGTTTTATAAAACCTAGGTTTCTTGGTGATGAAAGGCCAAAAGTTCCATAGAGAATACGTTATAGTCTCTTTCCCAATCATCTTGAATGTAATGAAATATATAGTTGATCGCATCACTCAATGTCCATCTAACATATTTGAAGGAGCCGTGTATAGAAGCGTTCTTTGCTGCTCGATGAGCAATTTCGTTTTCCCAAATATTTGCATGGCTGGGTATGTGGTGAACTACAACCTTTGGAAGCATAGAACAATTTTCGATTTTGGAGAATATTTCCTGGGCAATATAATTGCTGGAACAGTTATTTTGTAAAGTTTGAATAGCGCCAAGCTTTATATATTTAGAATAGATTCTACTGTAGCTGGTTTTAGTGTATGAGCATGAAAGAGGTAAGAGTGAAGCAGTTGGAAGTCTGAACGCAAAGGATTTGGCTAACTCTTTAGCTGTACGAATTCAAATCTGTAAATGGGTGGTAGTTCAGCAGCGAGATAATAAATAATTTTGACAGGAGTTAATTAAAAAAAAGGTCTAAAGCGATTGTTCAAAACCAGAACATGGTGATACAGCTGCTTGTAGCACAACAGTCTAAATAATCTCTGCAGGCGCTACGAATATCAATGCGGAACGCCAATGGTGTATCGCGGCATAAACAAGAATTGTCACAATTCTTGACCGAAAACCATATTGACGTTATGCTACTGGTGGAAACGCATCTTACAAGCAAATACCACTTTCATACAAGAAAGGAAAGCTAACTTCGGGCGGAGCCGAAGTTTATATACCCTTGCAGTTAAAACCGGATATATATCGCAAACATCGGATATAGTTGGCCGATCCTTATGGGAATAGGAATATATAATCCAATTTATTACAATACAAAATCTAAAAAAAGTCCCAAACTTCTATCTTCAAAAATACGAAAGTTGATATTTCTACCAAATACCATTTCCGATCGTTCAGTTATATGGCAGCTATGGGATATAGTCGGCCGATCCTAATGAAATTTGGTAGGTTGGATCAACTGACCAAGAATTAAATCTGTACTAAGTTCCAGCTTTCTATCTTCAAAAACACGAAAGTTGGGTCATTTCCGATCGTTCAGTTATATGGCAGCTATAGGATATAGTCGGCCGATCCTTATGAAATTTGGCATGTCATATTATTTTGCCAAAAATAGCTCTCATATCAAATTTGAACTCTCTAACTCTAAAAACACCGAAGTTATACCATTTCCGATCAATCAGTTATATGGCAGCTATAGGATATAGTCGGCCGATCCGGGCCGTTCCGACTTATATACTGCGTGCAAAGGAAAGAAGGGTGTGTGCAAAGTTTCAAGTCGATAGCTTTAAAACTGAGAGACTAGTTCGCGTAGAAACAGACAGACAGACAGACGGACAGACGGACAGACGGACAGACGGACATGCTCATATCAACTCAGGAGGTGATCCTGATCAAGAATATATATACTTTATAGGGTCGGAGATGTCTCCTTCACTGCGTTGCACACTTTTGGACAAAATTATAATACCCTCTGCAAGGGTATAATAAGAGGCTATACAATCTGCCGCACAGATCATCCAGATGGGAAAGCCCACGGCGGAACTGGAGTTCTAATCAGAGAACGCATTAAACACCATTTTCACAAAAGGTTTGCAACAAACTTCTTGCAGGCAACATCGATACAAATTCAGTCAAGCAACGGAATCCTTTCAATCGCTGCCGTTTACTGCCCTCCTCGTTTCTCAATCTCGGAAGGACAATTTATGGACTTCTACAATTCACTTGGGGAACGATTTATAGCGGCAGGAGACTACGATGCCAAATATACGCACTGGAGATCACGTCTAGTGACTCCCAACGGAAGCCAATTGTACAATGCAATTATAAATGTGAAAAATAAACTGGACTACGTTTTCCCTGGAAGTCGCACACACTGGCCAACAGACTCACGAAAGCTCCCAGACCTTATTGATTTTGCAGTGACAAAAAACATACCTCGCAATCTAATAAGTGCCAGAGCAGTCTCGGACTTATCATCAGACCACTCACCTGTGCTTCTAACGCTTCTTCAAAGCCCAGAAATAACCCCTTCAGCCTGACGACGCCAAAAACGAACTGGCTAAAATACACATAGAACTCGCCCCGGAATTTAACATGGAATCGGATATCGACTACACCACGAGCTCCCTGGAAGAAGTACTTGTTGCGGCAGCTAAAATCTCTCCTCCTCATGGGAAAGAAGTAAACCGAAACAAATACTTCAAATCTAATCAGCAAATCGAACAGCTCGTGCGAGAAAAGAGGCGCACGCTTCGTGATTTGCAAAACAGCAGATTACCAGCTTCAAAACAAGGCCTTAAGGAAGCAACCCGATCACTCGACCAGGCTCTTCACCAACAGGAAGAAAATGCACAGCTGAGGTACATCCAGAATCTCTCGCCAACAAGCACAAAGTACAACCTGTGGGGGCCCACCCATAAGAAAGTCTTCGGGATGCTGGGCTCGCAGCGACGAAGACCGACGAAGTTTTTTCCAGCCAAACCCAGCCTCAAATTCATTCCTCCTGCCAGACATTCAGCCAGAGTCCTCCCCTCAGCCAGCCGCACCTTCATTCCGGCCGAACGAAATCGGAAAAGTCATAAGAGGGTTAAACCAAAAAAGGCTCCCGGTGGTGACCTATTGACCCCAAAGATGCTGATCGAACTTCCAAAATGCGCTATAGAGGTCGTCTGCAAACTATTTAATGGAATCATTTATCTTGGCTATTTCCCAAAAAAGTGGAAGAAATCCATCATTATAATGATACCGAAGCCTGGAAAAGACCACGCAATTCCGTCATCATACAGACCAATAAGCCTTAGTTCTTGTTTGTCTAAATTGTTTAAAAAATGCGTGTTAACTCGCATAATACCACTTCTGGAAGCTTGCAATATTATCCCGGCACACCAATTTGGCTTCCGAAGAAACCATGAAACCATTTGCTAACATACACCGACAAGCTACTGGAATCATATCTCTACAATAGAGTGTTCTCAGTGAGGTGCAATGCAGCTACTTCGGGCGACTACACCATCGAAGCTGGAGTTCCACAATGAAGCGCACTCGGCCCGTGTCTATATCTTTTGTATACTGCGGATATTCCAACGAGCGCACAACTAACAACCTCAACGTTCGCCGATGATACCGCTATCCTTAGTCGCTCCAGATGCCAAACGCAGGCAACAACCCAACTGGCTAATCATCTCATAATATTGGAAAGGTGGCTGTCCAACTGGCGCATTAAAACCAACGAACGAAAGTGTAAACATATAACGATTACTCTTAACAGACAAACATGCCCTCCGCTTTTACTAAACGGTATGCAAATCCCTCAAGCTAACGAAGTAACGTACCTTGGAGTCCACCTTGATAGACGACTTACCTGGCGTAAGCACATCGAATGCACGAATGCACAAAAAGATGCACCTAAAACTGAAAGCCAGCAGCCTCCACTGGATCATAAACTCACGATCGCCACTGTGCCTGGACTACAAGTTACTACTATACAATTCAGTCCTAAAGCCAATCTGGACGTATGGCTCCCAGCTGTGGGGGAACGCGGGCAGCAGCAACATAGACATCATACAGCGCGCACAATCAGAAATCTTGAGAACTATCACAGGGGCACCTTGGTATGTTCGCAACGAAAACATCCACCGGAATCTGGGCATCCTGGCAGTGAAAGACGAAATCCATAAGCAAAAAGAGTCATACAAAGAAAAACTGTCTTCGCACCCAAATTTCGCTCGGGGGTTTCTAGCGTATCCCGCCTTAGACGCAACGACCTCCCAACCCAGCAATTGATTTTTAGGGCCGTCTAACTCCGTATCAGTCAATATGACTGTTAGTGAAGTTAAAAATATAAGATTTGATACACCTCTTGTTAGTCTCGCAAAGAGAAGATTGAAGAAATAAAAGCAACGTTCAAAAAAAAAAAATATACATATAAGTAAGTAAAGTAACAATAGGTAAAACGGGCAGAGAGTTATGCATGCACATATGTATATTAGCGGTCTATTTTAATGTATGTTTTAACTCTCTTCCTGTTACTGGAAGAGAAAGCTCTCGGCGTTTGGCGATCCATCCGAATCCTCGCGGAGGCCTCCTAGTGGCCTGAATCAACTGCGCTCTACGATCTGGAGTTCATCTGGACATAAACACGAGCCCGTATAAGGAAACGTTTGGTCAACATATGGTCACGAACGGCAAAACTTTTCAACTATTAAGAGACTTATGTATGCTAGAAGATCAAAGTCCTTCGTAGCAAGATCACGCAGCAAAGTCCAAAATTCAAAAATAAAAAAAGTCAAAAATAAATTTACTTACCATTTTTGCAGCATCCACGATCGTTGTTTCCATAGATGTATGTATGTTGGACGTACAATGATAATGGCCAGTATTGGCGAACCAGGGTCCGAAAATTTCAGGATATTAATGGGACAGGTACCATTCGAATGGCCTAAAAAATAGCTCTCAAGTGGTATACCGTGCATAATGGCGCATCCTCTGTAAAAAAAGCTAGTGTGGGCATTCAAATTCCATAACGGCGGGCGCCGTGTTAGGCAGCGCAGAAATATGTGATGCTGTTAATGGCCAGTACTGGTGAATCAGGGTCTAAAAATTTCGGGACTTGATTTCATTAAATCTGTGGGAGCGATTTAAATAAAAATAGTCTTATAATGTTCTGAATAAAATAAGCTTTTCAACGGTATACCGTCGAATTTGGCGCATCTCTGTGAAGGACTTAATAGTTGGCACTTCTCTTATTTGTCAATTTATATGAGGAACTGTAATTCGATTTTCTCAAAATCTGTGGGAACGATTTGTATGATTTTTGGTCCATACATACTTGAAAAGGTCCCACATCGACTGCACTACCGTGCATAAAACAATTTGTTGGGGTCATTTTTGTATGTGAAGGGGCAATTTTTCAAACCCAAAGCTAGCTATTCATTCAAACCTATTTTAAGAGTGTAGAACCAAAAACCAAACCAAAGTAAGAAAAACAATAGTTTATTCAGTTCTTAACAATTCTAGTGTTTATTTGATTAAATTTAGTGGCTAAATACGGAGATAATTGAAAAGCAAAAAGTTCGTTGCTGTGTTCCAGTTCCACCGTTCCACTTCGATGCTAACTGAGCGACGCTAATTTGACGGACATATTTTTTTAAACACATTTTACCCTATAATACAATTTGTTGGTTTTAAAATCATTTAAAAAAAGTTAAAGCTAAAATAAACTATAATACCATTTTTGTATATTGAGGTTTGTATCATTTTATGTAAAGTACAAATAAAACTTAAAAAAAAACAACTAACCTTGCATTTAAAAAAAGCATTAAAAAAAAGCCCTCAAGGTCAGAAACGCTTGAGTGAAACTTTACCTGGATCATTTTTAATGATAAACCGACCAATGAGGCCGGGATTTGGTATACTGGGGGTTGGGGTGGTTTCAACAGCAGGTGTGGCTCTACTTGTACCTTCACGTAGGACGGGATTTTATTGGACGGCCTAATTTTCTGTTTTTGTTATATTTTTTACAGTTTACTATTGCATGAGGCAGTGGCGCCAACTGCGGAACAGCTAAGTCAGCGGCGCCTGTTATATCCTTTGGCGGAGGAACGGAAATTCCTAGACCCCCACCTATATCTGGCTGATGACGGCCGCGATTTGGAAAGGGACAGCGAAATCAGGGACCCCTTATTAAGACCCCTTTCCCTTAATAGGAAAACTCTGAGGCAGAGTTGACTTGTTTTGGTTTCAATCCGGAAGTAATCCAAGAACCGCAGACTGCAACCTTGGGGAAGCCATCAGAAGGCTATTCAGTCGAATCTCCCGCCAATCAGTTTGAATTTTTTATCAAACCAAACAGCCACTTACTCATTATAGGAAAGAAAAGGGGCAACATTGCGATGAACGATTCGCGGGAATCACTTGGGTGCGCTTTGCAGAAAAATTCCGCATCCCCTGTAAAATTGTCGCTCTCAACGGAAAGCCAGGAGCTCAACACTGACGAGAAATTCCTCGAGATGATCAAACCCCAAATGACGGAGATGAATCCTCGCCAGAAGATGATGTTCAAGAAAAAGGTGTTTCAATCGCTCATAGAGACCTTTGATGATGCCACTGACTTTCCAGAGTCCGGAGAGCTTTGTTTCTCTGATATTAACACTCTGTCTGGCTTTGAGCTCGTATCGGATCCGGAGTTACAGCTGTTTAGGGAGCTGGTTAGCCTGGTAAGTGCGGCCAAGGTGACTTCTACGCCACCGTCACCTCGAGGGCCATCTTCAAGCGCACCCACAACCAGTGCCGGCGGAAAGCCGGCAGCACCAGAAGTGTCGCGACAAACGCGGATTATGCCCCGTGAAATGGTTCAGAGGGTTATTAAGCCGGGCTCGTCAGTAGAGGTGACGACTACTCCTATCATGATCGGACCGGGGCATGAAAAGATGCCTTACAGTATCCTTGAGATGAATGGCAAGTCGAATGGATATAAAGGCGCTTCGATGGAGGAGTTACGCCCCAAAGAATCTTCCGTGAGTGGTACATCTGGGGCCATCAAGGTGGTGCATTCCGTCGTCAGTCCCCGGGCAACCTCCGTTGTGGCGGCTGTAAGGTACCAAGACTCTAGCATGAACACCTTCTTCGGCCAGCCGCCCAATGTGTCGGCCATTAAGACTGCTCAGCCGGGAAAGTTGAGTATGTCCCGCCGCTACACCATTTGCGGAGCGGGCAATACTCCTCCGGTACCACCTAGTGGTCAGATGCCCGACAATGCCAGTTCTCTCATCTCCAACCTAAGCCCAGTGGTGGAGGCTACCATCCTGAAGCGTCGCCTCGAAGCTCCCACCCTGGGTCTGAAGCCACTTGGAGGAAATGTGTCCGGCACTAATAAACAGCTTTCGCCCGTCATCGGATCATCGACTCCGACAAAGACTCTACAGATCACCAATGTCCAGGGCAGCGCTTTCAACTACTTTTTCCAGGCTAGTACTGAATCATCTGTGCCTTCGAGTCCGGGTTTGGGAGAGGCCAGCGGCTAAAGCGGCCATGAAAGGCAACATGATCGTGGCCAACACCAAGTACCCTGGCGCAAATTAGGCTGCTGCTCGGTCTGCACAGAGTCGCAGTGATTCAACAAAGACAGTGGCCACAAGTGCTGCGGGAGATTTCTCCCTAGGCAGCCTGAAGCGGGTGCCACTAGATAACATGTTGGATATGGACATTCTGGGCATCTAAAGATGGCATTTTGGGCATCCTCAAAATATATAACCAAACCGAATCTTAAAGATTTAAGAAAACATTAAATATTGCATTACATTAGTAATTCCGTAACGAGTTCAACTTTTAAATTAATATTCAAAAAACAAAAATTGAGGACAGAACTCTTCATTTCATCCAGACACATTTGGGCAAACTCAATGATCATGTTGAAAAGCTATTATTTTTTTGACACAATGTCTAAGAAATACCGAATTTTTCTGTAGAAAAAGCCAACTTGTCCTATTATAACGAAACTATTTATATTAGGAATTGTATCCCTCATTTCACTTAATTTTAAGCTACTAATTATAGAAAAGCTAATTCAAGTAAATTTTTTTTTGAATATATCCCAATTTTATGTTTATTATGTTTTATGGGGTAAACTTGATTCAAAGACAAAGTTTTGTCCATTTTAGAATAAACAAATAAAATTATTTTATTATTTATTTAAAAGCAAAACTAGACAAAGGTGGTTTGCAGTTTGATTTGGTATCCTACTAAATGAGTTATTCAAATTTCACGTAAAATTTTGATTTTCAGAAGTAAGGACTTCTGAATGTCATTGGGGGAACGCTACCTCTTTTTGGGTCAACGCCTACATAGGAGACGCACTACCATATAATTGTTTCGGTATACACCTTTTTCATGTCATTGGTAACCAACTTTTTTTGGATACTCAGTGCCTCAACTATCACATAATTCGACTATCAATTAATTAATGAATTATTTTATCTTTTTCGCCATATATTATTTAATTATTTGTTCGTTTTCGCCAGATATTAAATTAAATATCTTTATTTCGATTGTTTTCGGTTTTGTTTGTTTGTTTGTTTTCGTTTGTTTCGAAAAAAAAATTTTTAATATAATAATAAATAAAATAAATAAAAAAATTTTTATTTAAAAATAAAAATAATAAATTTTTTAATATTTATCGTATTTTGTTTATTAAATAAAAAGTAAAATCAGAAAATGGAAACTAATAAACAGAAACTAAAATCCACGACTCTTGATGATTTTAGAAGAAGATTAAATGTCAAAGTAAAAAGCATTCGCTGGTTAGAGGAACGTTTGGAAGCTGGGTCAGTTCCTTTAGTAAAGGTTGAGCTAGAGTGCAGGCTTCAGGTTTTAAATAAGACAATATTTAAGGCAAATGAGTTGCAAGACCAGATCAAAATTAATTTGGAGCCGATTTAGAAAAATTAAAGATAACAACTAAGGCATGGGTGATGTCATTATTAAATGCCTTCACTATAGCTGAAGAGTGCCCATCAACTACTGCAATTTCTGCAGCCCCAACTCGAGCTCGACTTCCCAGTTGGCATTGCCAAAATTCAGTAGAAACTATTCGGAGTTGAAAAATTGTATGACTCTCTTTGAGACATTAGTAGACCAGGATGTGAACATTCCTGTTATCGAGTAATTTAACCATTTAATTTCGTGCCTCTATGGTGAAGACTTACGAACTATCAAGGCATTCCAAATCACCGAGAGTAATTATGACAAAGCTATTGCTAGTCTAACAAGAAAGCAAAGCTAACTTCGAACGGAGCCGAAGTTGATATACCCTTGCAGCTAAAACCGGATATATATCGCAAACATCGGATATAGTTGTCCGAGCCTTATGATTACATCATAATAAAACCAATTAATTACAATAAAAAATCTAAAAAAAAGTCCCAAGCTTCTATCTTCAAAAATACGAAAGTTGATATTTCTACCAAAAACCATTTCCGATCGTACAGTAATATGTCAGCTATAAGATATAGTCAACCGATCTTTCTGAAATTTGGTAGATCGGATTAACTGACCAAAAATAGAATGTGTACCAAGTGCCAGCTGTCTATCATCCAAAACACGAAAGTTGGGTCATTTCCGATCGTTCAGTTATATGGCAGCTATAGGATATAGTCGGCCGATCCTAATGAAATTTGGCATGTCGTAATATTTTGCCAAAAATAGCTCTCATGTCAAATTTGAACTCTCTAACTCTAAAAACACCAAAGTTATACCATTTCCGATCAATCAGTTATATGGCAGCTATAGGATATAGTCGGCCGATCCCGGCCGTTCCGACTTATATACTGCGTGCAAAGGAAAGAAGAGTGTGTGCAAAGTTTTAAGACGATAGCTTTAAAACTGAGAGACTGGTTCGCGTAGAAACAGACAGACAGACAGACGGACATGCTCATATCAACTCAGGAGGTGATCCTGATCAAGAATATATATACTTTATAGGGTCGGAGATGTCTCCTTCACTGCGTTGCACACTTTTGGACAAAATTATAATACCCTCTGCAAGGGTATAAAAAGAGTTTGCGATAACGAATGTCTCATCTTTACGAACGAAATAAGAAAATTATTCAGCCTCCGAAAGTTTCGTAGGTCCAGCACCTGTCTGCTGAAGAGACTATCAAGCCAAAACAGGAGAAAACTGGATTCGGGAAGCAGCACAATAGAAGTTTGTTGGCTTGCTCCGCTTCCAACAAACAAGCTTGCAGTTATTGCAACGCACAAGACCATAGTCTTGCCCAGTGTATTCCGTTCGCTCGCCTTGCTGTAATGCAACGGTTTGAGTTTGTCAAGTCAGCCTCATTATGTTTAAATTGTCTGCGAAAAGGTCACACGGTTGCGAAGTGTAAATCGGCTAGGCGTCAAATTTGTGCAAGATCGCACCCCAAACTTCTGCACCTACATCTTGATGGCCCTTCTACGTCACATGCTTTGCATGCGTCATCCCTAGAAAGGGTTTTTTAAGCGACGTCGATCGTAAGCGTTATAACTAAAAATAGCGAGCACATTATGGCCCGAGCATTACTTGACTCTGGGTCACAAATGAACTTTATTACTGAAGATCTTGCTCAACGCTTACAGATCCGTAGAGAGGAATCGTGTATCAACTTGCTTGGAATTACCAAAAATAATTACTCGAGTCGATAGATGGCAATTTGAAAAAATTCTGTTCGTAGGAAGAAGTACAAACTTTTAAAAAAGCTTCTGTCACCTGAGGAGCAATGAGGAGCTAATGACAATTAAGTCTGAAGTAACTCAGGTTCTTCAAAGCGCTGGGTTTGAATTGAGCAGTTTTCAAAAAGTTGAGTGGTTTTCAAAAACTCGCCTGAAAGTACTGCATCCGTGAGCACGGTTAAGCCAATAACACTTTCGGACTCAGAACTGACTAAAGCATTGGGAATCGCTTGGGTTGCTAAAGAAAATATATTTAAATTTGAATTAAATTTGGATCATTCTTTCGGTGACATCGAAGCTGTTTCACCCCTTTGGCTTATTAAGCCTTATACTTATAAAAGAAAAAATCCTATTGCTTGAACTTTGGCTAAATAAGCTAGATTGGGATGAGTCGATTCCACTTCACTTAGAAACAGCATGAAACAAAATACAAATTGCCTTGTTGCAATTAGAGGACATCGGCTCGAGGACAGCCGATGTCACCGATTCAAATTCAGGCCTTTTCTGACGCATCGATGAGATGCGTGGAGCCTATGGAGCCTGCGTCTATATTCGTTGCGAATCTGTAGAAGGTATTAAAGTTTCATTATTGACGGCTAGGTCCAAAGTAGCGCCGCTCAAGACAAAGACGCTCCGCCGTCTTGAGTTATGTGCCGCTCACCTTCTCGCAGATCTCTGCCGCAAGATAAAGCCTCTAATAAAAGTTACGATCGAACGAAGTGTATTTTGGTCGGATTCAGAAGTAACTCTTCATGGGATTCGTTCCCATCCATCGTCGTTGTCAACGTTCGTATCGAATAGAGTTGCTGAAATTCAAGAGTGGTCAGATGATAGCACGTGGCGGCATGTACCAACTAAACAGAACCCGGCAGATATAGTGTCCAGAGGAATCGATCTAGAATCGATCTGGTTTACAGGTCCATCGTTTTTAAAGAAACCGGAAAATAAGTGGCCGACGATCCCCCGGTTTGATCTGTCACCAGAACTTATACAGATTGATGCAAAAAATAATGCGGTCGGATTAACTGTCATCGTCTCTACCTCACATTTATTGGAAGTGATCAAAGGATATTCCTCTCACCTAAAACTGCTCCGAGTGTTCTATTATATGTTCCGCTTTATAAGGAAATCCAAGAAATTTGTAGTGAATTCTGATATTGTTTCCTCACCTGTCGAATATAATGAAGCCTTTAAGAAAATAATCGAAATAGACCAAGAGCACGAGTATCAAGATGAAATAGATAGATCCAAAAGAAAGACTAATGCTCCTATATCGTACGATGCCAAGTTTCCAGTATTGTTGACAAAACGCTCTCAATTGCTCTCAACGCTCTAAAACGCTCTCTTATGGATCGTATATGCGCACAAAGTCTGCAGTCAGACAGTACGGTCATGCATACGCTGCTTTAAATGCAAGCCTCTTCTGAACACTCAAATCATGGGAGAATTCCCCTTAGATAGAATTCGTGCTCTCCGCCCATTCTCCATATGTGGTGTTGATTTTTGTGGCCCTATTGATACGACATTGAAAATTCGAGGTAGGCCACCCTAAAGTCCTATATTGCCTTATTTGTTTGGTTTGCTCAGGACTAGGACTAGCTCTGGAGCAGAGTATAGAAAGCAGTCCACAAGCTGGCGCGGCTGCCAGTGGGTCGAAGCCGGACCGGCCCTCAACGGGGCCGGTGTTAACGTATTTGATTGGATTTCAAATGAATTTGAAGTTGTTTTTAATTTGAATTGTTAGTCTCTAAATCTAGTCTAAGATAGCTTAGAGCGGATCGGGAGCAAAAGCTCATATTCGCTCTTGTGCGAATTCGGCCCGCTTCGCCGCAATAAATAAGTTAGGCTTAAGATTAGAGAAAAAATAATTCGATTTATAACGTTGAAGAGGAAACGTCTTGTTTCGTTTTCGACGTTTAAATGTTCACTGGAGTGGAAGTGGAAGAATTATTTGGCCTCCCCGTGTGAACGGGTTAACGCCACAGCTAATGTATGAAATCTTATTTCAGGAGATCTTAAAATTGCGCTTGCATTAGCGAAAATTTTTTTTTATATATGTAGTATATGTATATATATCGATATGTAGTTGTCGAATGGTTCATTTGCAAAGAAGCGATAAATATCATTATATTTATTGGAAAATGAAAGTGTTGGAAATGCTTGAGTATTTTGAACAATTTAAAATAAGATGTGAAATATTTTTCACTGCATTGCATGTGTCGCAAATAGCATTATCAAAAACTTCCATTTTTGATAAAGTGTACTTATCGAATGCATGTCCGCTAAGGATTCTATTTAATCGTCTTGTGTCTATACGGTCGAAAATATCAGTTTTATAAAACCTAGGTTTCTTGGTGATGAAAGGCCAAAAGTTCCATAGAGAATACGTTATAGTCTCTTTCCCAATCATCTTGAATGTAATGAAATATATAGTTGATCGCATCACTCAATGTCCATCTAACATATTTGAAGGAGCCGTGTATAGAAGCGTTCTTTGCTGCTCGATGAGCAATTTCGTTTTCCCAAATATTTGCATGGCTGGGTATGTGGTGAACTACAACCTTTGGAAGCATAGGACAATTTTCGATTTTGGAGAATATTTCCTGGGCAATATAATTGCTGGAACAGTTATTTTGTAAAGTTTGAATAGCGCCAAGCTTTATATATTTAGAATAGATTCTACTGTAGCTGGTTTTAGTGTATGAGCATGAAAGAGGTAAGAGTGAAGCAGTTGGAAGTCTGAACGCAAAGGATTTGGCTAACTCTTTAGCTGTACGAATTCAAATCTGTAAATGGGTGGTAGTTCAGCAGCGAGATAATAAATAATTTTGACAGGAGTTAATTAAAAAAAAGGTCTAAAGCGATTGTTCAAAACCAGAACATGGTGATACAGCTGCTTGTAGCACAACAGTCTAAATAATCTCTGCAGGCGCTACGAATATCAATGCGGAACGCCAATGGTGTATCGCGGCATAAACAAGAATTGTCACAATTCTTGACCGAAAACCATATTGACGTTATGCTACTGGTGGAAACGCATCTTACAAGCAAATACCACTTTCATACAAGAAAGGAAAGCTAACTTCGGGCGGAGCCGAAGTTTATATACCCTTGCAGTTAAAACCGGATGTATATCGCAAACATCGGATATAGTTGGCCGATCCTTATGGGAATAGGAATATATAATCCAATTTATTACAATACAAAATCTAAAAAAAGTCCCAAACTTCTATCTTCAAAAATACGAAAGTTGATATTTCTACCAAATACCATTTCCGATCGTTCAGTTATATGGCAGCTATGGGATATAGTCGGCCGATCCTAATGAAATTTGGTAGGTTGGATCAACTGACCAAGAATTAAATCTGTACTAAGTTCCAGCTTTCTATCTTCAAAAACACGAAAGTTGGGTCATTTCCGATCGTTCAGTTATATGGCAGCTATAGGATATAGTCGGCCGATCCTTATGAAATTTGGCATGTCATATTATTTTGCCAAAAATAGCTCTCATATCAAATTTGAACTCTCTAACTCTAAAAACACCGAAGTTATACCATTTCCGATCAATCAGTTATATGGCAGCTATAGGATATAGTCGGCCGATCCGGGCCGTTCCGACTTATATACTGCGTGCAAAGGAAAGAAGGGTGTGTGCAAAGTTTCAAGTCGATAGCTTTAAAACTGAGAGACTAGTTCGCGCAGAAACAGACAGACAGACAGACGGACAGACGGACAGACGGACAGACGGACATGCTCATATCAACTCAGGAGGTGATCCTGATCAAGAATATATATACTTTATAGGGTCGGAGATGTCTCCTTCACTGCGTTGCACACTTTTGGACAAAATTATAATACCCTCTGCAAGGGTATAATAAGAGGCTATACAATCTGCCGCACAGATCATCCAGATGGGAAAGCCCACGGCGGAACTGGAGTTCTAATCAGAGAACGCATTAAACACCATTTTCACAAAAGGTTTGCAACAAACTTCTTGCAGGCAACATCGATACAAATTCAGTCAAGCAACGGAATCCTTTCAATCGCTGCCGTTTACTGCCCTCCTCGTTTCTCAATCTCGGAAGGACAATTTATGGACTTCTACAATTCACTTGGGGAACGATTTATAGCGGCAGGAGACTACGATGCCAAATATACGCACTGGAGATCACGTCTAGTGACTCCCAACGGAAGCCAATTGTACAATGCAATTATAAATGTGAAAAATAAACTGGACTACGTTTTCCCTGGAAGTCGCACACACTGGCCAACAGACTCACGAAAGCTCCCAGACCTTATTGATTTTGCAGTGACAAAAAACATACCTCGCAATCTAATAAGTGCCAAAGCAGTCTCGGACTTATCATCAGACCACTCACCTGTGCTTCTAACGCTTCTTCAAAGCCCAGAAATAACCCCTTCAGCCTGACGACGCCAAAAACGAACTGGCTAAAATACACATAGAACTCGCCCCGGAATTTAACATGGAATCGGATATCGACTACACCACGAGCTCCCTGGAAGAAGTACTTGTTGCGGCAGGTAACCCGTCTCCTCCTCATGGGAAAGAAGTAAACCGAAACAAATACTTCAAATCTAATCAGCAAATCGAACAGCTCGTGCGAGAAAAGAGGCGCACGCTTCGTGATTTGCAAAACAGCAGATTACCAGCTTCAAAACAAGGCCTTAAGGAAGCAACCCGATCACTCGACCAGGCTCTTCACCAACAGGAAGAAAATGCACAGCTGAGGTACATCCAGAATCTCTCGCCAACAAGCACAAAGTACAACCTGTGGGGGCCCACCCATAAGAAAGTCTTCGGGATGCTGGGCTCGCAGCGACGAAGACCGACGAAGTTTTTTCCAGCCAAACCCAGCCTCAAATTCATTCCTCCTGCCAGACATTCAGCCAGAGTCCTCCCCTCAGCCAGCCGCACCTTCATTCCGGCCGAACGAAATCGGAAAAGTCATAAGAGGGTTAAACCAAAAAAGGCTCCCGGTGGTGACCTATTGACCCCAAAGATGCTGATCGAACTTCCAAAATGCGCTATAGAGGTCGTCTGCAAACTACTATACAATTCAGTCCTAAAGCCAATCTGGACGTATGGCTCCCAGCTGTGGGGGAACGCGAGCAGCAGCAACATAGACATCATACAGCGCGCACAATCAGAAATCTTGAGAACTATCACAGGGGCACCTTGGTATGTTCGCAACGAAAACATCCACCGGAATCTGGGCATCCTGGCAGTGAAAGACGAAATCCATAAGCAAAAAGAGTCATACAAAGAAAAACTGTCTTCGCACCCAAATTTCGCTCGGGGGTTTCTAGCGTATCCCGCCTTAGACGCAACGACCTCCCAACCCAGCAATTGATTTTTAGGGCCGTCTAACTCCGTATCAGTCAATATGACTGTTAGTGAAGTTAAAAATATAAGATTTGATACACCTCTTGTTAGTCTCGCAAAGAGAAGATTGAAGAAATAAAAGCAACGTACAAAAAAAAAAAAATTTACATATAAGTAAGTAAAGTAACAATAGGTAAAACGGGCAGAGAGTTATGCATGCACATATGTATATTAGCGGTCTATTTTAATGTATGTTTTAACTCTCTTCCTGTTACTGGAAGAGAAAGCTCTCGGCGTTTGGCGATCCATCCGAATCCTCGCGGAGGCCTCCTAGTGGCCTGAATCAACTGCGCTCTACGATCTGGAGTTCATCTGGACATAAACACGAGCCCGTATAAGGAAACGTTTGGTCAACATATGGTCACGAACGGCAAAACTTTTCAACTATTAAGAGACTTATGTATGCTAGAAGATCAAAGTCCTTCGTAGCAAGATCACGCAGCAAAGTCCAAAATTCAAAAATAAAAAAAGTCAAAAATAAATTTACTTACCATTTTTGCAGCATCCACGATCGTTGTTTCCATAGATGTATGTATGTTGGACGTACAATGATAATGGCCAGTATTGGCGAACCAGGGTCCGAAAATTTCAGGATATTAATGGGACAGGTACCATTCGAATGGCCTAAAAAATAGCTCTCAAGTGGTATACCGTGCATAATGGCGCATCCTCTGTAAAAAAAGCTAGTGTGGGCATTCAAATTCCATAACAGAAATATGTGATGCTGTTAATGGCCAGTACTGGTGAATCAGGGTCTAAAAATTTCGGGACTTGATTTCATTAAATCTGTGGGAGCGATTTAAATAAAAATAGTCTTATAATGTTCTGAATAAAATAAGCTTTTCAACGGTATACCGTGGAATTTGGCGCATCTCTGTGAAGGACTTAATAGTTGGCACTTCTCTTATTTGTCAATTTATATGAGGAACTGTAATTCGATTTTCTCAAAATCTGTGGGAACGATTTGTATGATTTTTGGTCCATACATACTTGAAAAGGTCCCACATCGACTGCACTACCGTGCATAAAACAATTTGTTGGGGTCATTTTTGTATGTGAAGGGGCAATTTTTCAAACCCAAAGCTAGCTATTCATTCAAACCTATTTTAAGAGTGTAGAACCAAAAACCAAACCAAAGTAAGAAAAACAATAGTTTATTCAGTTCTTAACAATTCTAGTGTTTATTTGATTAAATTTAGTGGCTAAATACGGAGATAATTGAAAAGCAAAAAGTTCGTTGCTGTGTTCCAGTTCCACCGTTCCACTTCGATGCTAACTGAGCGACGCTAATTTGACGGACATATTTTTTTAAACACATTTTACCCTATAATACAATTTGTTGGTTTTAAAATCATTTAAAAAAAGTTAAAGCTAAAATAAACTATAATACCATTTTTGTATATTGAGGTTTGTATCATTTTATGTAAAGTACAAATAAAACTTAAAAAAAAAACAACTAACCTTGCATTTAAAAAAAGCATTAAAAAAAAGCCCTCAAGGTCAGAAACGCTTGAGTGAAACTTTACCTGGATCATTTTTAATGATAAACCGACCAATGAGGCCGGGATTTGGTATACTGGGGGTTGGGGTGGTTTCAACAGCAGGTGTGGCTCTACTTGTACCTTCACGTAGGACGGGATTTTATTGGACGGCCTAATTTTCTGTTTTTGTTATATTTTTTACAGTTTACTATTGCATGAGGCAGTGGCGCCAACTGCGGAACAGCTAAGTCAGCGGCGCCTGTTATATCCTTTGGCGGAGGAACGGAAATTCCTAGACCCCCACCTATATCTGGCTGATGACGGCCGCGATTTGGAAAGGGACAGCGAAATCAGGGACCCCTTATTAAGACCCCTTTCCCTTAATAGGAAAACTCTGAGGCAGAGTTGACTTGTTTTGGTTTCAATCCGGAAGTAATCCAAGAACCGCAGACTGCAACCTTGGGGAAGCCATCAGAAGGCTATTCAGTCGAATCTCCCGCCAATCAGTTTGAATTTTTTATCAAACCAAACAGCCACTTACTCATTATAGGAAAGAAAAGGGGCAACATTGCGATGAACGATTCGCGGGAATCACTTGGGTGCGCTTTGCAGAAAAATTCCGCATCCCCTGTAAAATTGTCGCTCTCAACGGAAAGCCAGGAGCTCAACACTGACGAGAAATTCCTCGAGATGATCAAACCCCAAATGACGGAGATGAATCCTCGCCAGAAGATGATGTTCAAGAAAAAGGTGTTTCAATCGCTCATAGAGACCTTTGATGATGCCACTGACTTTCCAGAGTCCGGAGAGCTTTGTTTCTCTGATATTAACACTCTGTCTGGCTTTGAGCTCGTATCGGATCCGGAGTTACAGCTGTTTAGGGAGCTGGTTAGCCTGGTAAGTGCGGCCAAGGTGACTTCTACGCCACCGTCACCTCGAGGGCCATCTTCAAGCGCACCCACAACCAGTGCCGGCGGAAAGCCGGCAGCACCAGAAGTGTCGCGACAAACGCGGATTATGCCCCGTGAAATGGTTCAGAGGGTTATTAAGCCGGGCTCGTCAGTAGAGGTGACGACTACTCCTATCATGATCGGACCGGGGCATGAAAAGATGCCTTACAGTATCCTTGAGATGAATGGCAAGTCGAATGGATATAAAGGCGCTTCGATGGAGGAGTTACGCCCCAAAGAATCTTCCGTGAGTGGTACATCTGGGGCCATCAAGGTGGTGCATTCCGTCGTCAGTCCCCGGGCAACCTCCGTTGTGGCGGCTGTAAGGTACCAAGACTCTAGCATGAACACCTTCTTCGGCCAGCCGCCCAATGTGTCGGCCATTAAGACTGCTCAGCCGGGAAAGTTGAGTATGTCCCGCCGCTACACCATTTGCGGAGCGGGCAATACTCCTCCGGTACCACCTAGTGGTCAGATGCCCGACAATGCCAGTTCTCTCATCTCCAACCTAAGCCCAGTGGTGGAAGCTACCATCCTGAAGCGTCGCCTCGAAGCTCCCACCCTGGGTCTGAAGCCACTTGGAGGAAATGTGTCCGGCACTAATAAACAGCTTTCGCCCGTCATCGGATCATCGACTCCGACAAAGACTCTACAGATCACCAATGTCCAGGGCAGCGCTTTCAACTACTTTTTCCAGGCTAGTACTGAATCATCTGTGCCTTCGAGTCCGGGTTTGGGAGAGGCCAGCGGCTAAAGCGGCCATGAAAGGCAACATGATCGTGGCCAACACCAAGTACCCTGGCGCAAATTAGGCTGCTGCTCGGTCTGCACAGAGTCGCAGTGATTCAACAAAGACAGTGGCCACAAGTGCTGCGGGAGATTTCTCCCTAGGCAGCCTGAAGCGGGTGCCACTAGATAACATGTTGGATATGGACATTCTGGGCATCTAAAGATGGCATTTTGGGCATCCTCAAAATATATAACCAAACCGAATCTTAAAGATTTAAGAAAACATTAAATATTGCATTACATTAGTAATTCCGTAACGAGTTCAACTTTTAAATTAATATTCAAAAAACAAAAATTGAGGACAGAACTCTTCATTTCATCCAGACACATTTGGGCAAACTCAATGATCATGTTGAAAAGCTATTATTTTTTGACACAATGTCTAAGAAATACCGAATTTTTCTGTAGAAAAAGCCAACTTGTCCTATTATAACGAAACTATTTATATTAGGAATTGTATCCCTCATTTCACTTAATTTTAAGCTACTAATTATAGAAAAGCTAATTCAAGTAAATTTTTTTTGAATATATCCCAATTTTATGTTTATTATGTTTTATGGGGTAAACTTGATTCAAAGACAAAGTTTTGTCCATTTTAGAATAAACAAATAAAATTATTTTATTATTTATTTAAAAGCAAAACTAGACAAAGGTGGTTTGCAGTTTGATTTGGTATCCTACTAAATGAGTTATTCAAATTTCACGTAAAATTTTGATTTTCAGAAGTAAGGACTTCTGAATGTCATTGGGGGAACGCTACCTCTTTTTGGGTCAACGCCTACATAGGAGACGCACTACCATATAATTGTTTCGGTATACACCTTTTTCATGTCATTGGTAACCAACTTTTTTTGGATACTCAGTGCCTCAACTATCACATAATTCGACTATCAATTAATTAATGAATTATTTTATCTTTTTCGCCATATATTATTTAATTATTTGTTCGTTTTCGCAAGATATTAAATTAAATATCTTTATTTCGATTGTTTTCGGTTTTGTTTGTTTGTTTGTTTTCGTTTGTTTCGAAAAAAAAAATTTTTAATATAATAATAAATAAAATAAATAAAAAAATTTTTATTTAAAAATAAAAATAATAAATTTTTTAATTTTTATCGTATTTTGTTTATTAAATAAAAAGTAAAATCAGAAAATGGAAACTAATAAACAGAAACTAAAATCCACGACTCTTGATGATTTTAGAAGAAGATTAAATGTCAAAGTAAAAAGCATTCGCTGGTTAGAGGAACGTTTGGAAGCTGGGTCAGTTCCTTTAGTGAAGGTTGAGCTAGAGTGCAGGCTTCAGGTTTTAAATAAGACAATATTTAAGGCAAATGAGTTGCAAGACCAGATCAAAATTAATTTGGAGCCGATTTAGAAAAATTAAAGATAACAACTAAGGCATGGGTGATGTCATTATTAAATGCCTTCACTATAGCTGAAGAGTGCCCATCAACTACTGCAATTTCTGCAGCCCCAACTCGAGCTCGACTTCCCAGTTGGCATTGCCAAAATTCAGTAGAAACTATTCGGAGTTGAAAAATTGTATGACTCTCTTTGAGACATTAGTAGACCAGGATGTGAACATTCCTGTTATCGAGTAATTTAACCATTTAATTTCGTGCCTCTATGGTGAAGACTTACGAACTATCAAGGCATTCCAAATCACCGAGAGTAATTATGACAAAGCTATTGCTAGTCTAACAAGAAAGCAAAGCTAACTTCGAACGGAGCCGAAGTTGATATACCCTTGCAGCTAAAACCGGATATATATCGCAAACATCGGATATAGTTGTCCGAGCCTTATGATTACATCATAATAAAACCAATTAATTACAATAAAAAATCTAAAAAAAAGTCCCAAGCTTCTATCTTCAAAAATACGAAAGTTGATATTTCTACCAAAAACCATTTCCGATCGTACAGTAATATGTCAGCTATAAGATATAGTCAACCGATCTTTCTGAAATTTGGTAGATCGGATTAACTGACCAAAAATAGAATGTGTACCAAGTGCCAGCTGTCTATCATCCAAAACACGAAAGTTGGGTCATTTCCGATCGTTCAGTTATATGGCAGCTATAGGATATAGTCGGCCGATCCTAATGAAATTTGGCATGTCGTAATATTTTGCCAAAAATAGCTCTCATGTCAAATTTGAACTCTCTAACTCTAAAAACACCAAAGTTATACCATTTCCGATCAATCAGTTATATGGCAGCTATAGGATATAGTCGGCCGATCCCGGCCGTTCCGACTTATATACTGCGTGCAAAGGAAAGAAGAGTGTGTGCAAAGTTTTAAGACGATAGCTTTAAAACTGAGAGACTGGTTCGCGTAGAAACAGACAGACAGACAGACGGACATGCTCATATCAACTCAGGAGGTGATCCTGATCAAGAATATATATACTTTATAGGGTCGGAGATGTCTCCTTCACTGCGTTGCACACTTTTGGACAAAATTATAATACCCTCTGCAAGGGTATAAAAAGAGTTTGCGATAACGAATGTCTCATCTTTACGAACGAAATAAGAAAATTATTCAGCCTCCGAAAGTTTCGTAGGTCCAGCACCTGTCTGCTGAAGAGACTATCAAGCCAAAACAGGAGAAAACTGGATTCGGGAAGCAGCACAATAGAAGTTTGTTGGCTTGCTCCGCTTCCAACAAACAAGCTTGCAGTTATTGCAACGCACAAGACCATAGTCTTGCCCAGTGTATTCCGTTCGCTCGCCTTGCTGTAATGCAACGGTTTGAGTTTGTCAAGTCAGCCTCATTATGTTTAAATTGTCTGCGAAAAGGTCACACAATTGCGAAGTGTAAATCGGCTAGGCGTCAAATTTGTGCAAGATCGCACCCCAAACTTCTGCACCTACATCTTGATGGCCCTTCTACGTCACATGCTTTGCATGCGTCATCCCTAGAAAGGGTTTTTTAAGCGACGTCGATCGTAAGCGTTATAACTAAAAATAGCGAGCACATTATGGCCCGAGCATTACTTGACTCTGGGTCACAAATGAACTTTATTACTGAAGATCTTGCTCAACGCTTACAGATCCGTAGAGAGGAATCGTGTATCAACTTGCTTGGAATTACCAAAAATAATTACTCGAGTCGATAGATGGCAATTTGAAAAAATTCTGGTCGTAGGAAGAAGTACAAACTTTTAAAAAAGCTTCTGTCACCTGAGGAGCAATGAGGAGCTAATGACAATTAAGTCTGAAGTAACTCAGGTTCTTCAAAGCCAATAAAACTTACGGACTCAGAACTGACTAAAGCATTGGGAATCGCTTGGGTTGCTAAAGAAAATATATTTAAATTTGAATTAAATTTGGATCATTCTTTCGGTGACATCAAAGCTGTTTCACCACTTTGGCTTATTAAGCCTTATACTTATAAAAGAAAAAATCCTATTGCTTGAACTTTGGCTAAATAAGCTAGATTGGGATGAGTCGATTCCACTTCACTTAGAAACAGCATGAAACAAAATACAAATTGCCTTGTTGCAATTAGATGACATCTCAATTCCGAGATTCGTGTTTACCGAGCCGATGTCACCGATTCAAATTCAGGCCTTTTCTGACGCATCAATGAGATCCTATGGAGCCTGCGTCTATATTCGTTGCGAATCTGCAGAAGGTATTAAAATTTCATTATTGACGGCAAGGTCTAAAGTAGCGCCGCTCAAGACAAAGACGCTCCGCCGTCTTGAGTTATGTGCCGCTCACCTTCTCGCAGATCTCTGCCGCAAGATAAAGCCTCAAATAAAAGTTCCGATCGAACGAAGTGTATTTTGGTCGGATTCAGAAGTAACTCATCATTGGATTCGTGTACCAACTAAACTGAACCCGGCAGATATAGTTTCCAGAGGAATCGATCTAGAATCGATCTGGTCTACAGGTCCATCGTTTTTAAAGAAATCGTTTTTGTCATCGTCTCTACCTCACATTTATTGGAAGTGATCAAAGGATATTCCTCTCACCTAAAACTGCTCCGAGTGTTCTATTATATGTTCCGCTTTATAAGGAAATCCAAGAAATTTGTAGTGAATTCTGATATTGTTTCCTCACCTTTCGAATATAATGAAGCCTTTAAGAAAATAATCGAAATAGACCAAGAGCACGAGTATCAAGATGAAATAGATAGATCCAAAAGAAAGACTAATGCTTCTATATCGTACGATGCCATGTTTCTAGTATTGATGACAAAACGCTCTCAATTGCTTTCAACGCTCTAAAACGCTCTCTTATGGATCGTATATGCGCACAAAGTCTGCAGTAAGACAGTACGGTCATGCATACGCTGCTTTAAATGCAAGCCTCTTCTGAACACTCAAATCATGGGAGAATTCCCCTTAGATAGAATTCGTGCTCTCCGCCCATTCTCCATATGTGGTGTTGATTTTTGTGGCCCTATTGATACGACATTGAAAATTCGAGGTAGGCCACCCTAAAGTTCTATATTGCCTTATTTGTTTGGTTTGCTCAGGACTAGGACTAGCTCTGGAGCAGAGTATAGAAAGCAGTTCACAAGCTGGCGCGGCTGCCAGTGGGTCGAAGCCGGACCGGCCTTCAACGGGGCCGGTGTTAACGGATTTGATTGGATTTCAAATGAATTTGAAGTTGTTTTTAATTTGAATTGTTAGTCTCTAAATCTAGTCTAAGATAGCTTAGAGCGGATCGGGGGCAAAAGCTCATATTCGCTCTTGTGCGAATTCGGCCCGCTTCGCCGCAATAAATTGTAATATGCACATATATGCACTATTAATATCATACATATATATCGACCACCCACTGTACCAAGAGTACTTAAAGGGTACACACTGTAACACTTTGTCGCAGTGTTTATGTTATCCAATGTCTCGGTCATAAACCTAAGTGCACCGAAATATGAATCGGCCGCTGTGCCTTTGCTGTACGCCGAAAAGTGCATATGTCCGCATATACGTAACACGAGTGGACCTTATGCATGTCCACATACCTCCGCCTAAGCGAACATAACATAAATATATATTCATATATAAATATTTAAGAATACATAACCGTCCCTCCGCTGCCGCTTTGGGCAGCGCAGCTACGGGACTTAGACTTCCTTTAACTCATAAGTAAATTTGTAAAATCAGAAACTCCCATGAGCTCGGAGCGGCAACAACAGTTGCTCCGAATACAATAAAAACCTAAAACCAAATAAAGAGCCTTTGAAGAACCTATTACATGGCGACCGTGACAGGACCAAAGGACATCGAAATCAACAACTGGAAAAAAAATCAACGAAAAAAAAAAAAAACAACACACACAGCAGCAGCGACCTATGGATTTCTATTGCATGTTTTCAACTACAGTCCACCGCTCTACCAACTGAGCTATCGAAGGCAGCAGCAGCCACTTTTAAATGGAATCCCAATGATCTAAATGGAAGAAACAAAATATCGCAGTAAGTAGAGTGCGATGTGTGCAAAACGTAGTGGCGTGGTTCAATGTTTAAAAGCCAGAAAGGCTGAATTACTGAAGCTACTAAATAGCGGAAGTAAATTAGAATGGAACAACTAGGTGAAAATACACGCCGAAGTTGAACACATTAAAAACCTAACGCAAAGAAAAAATAAAACCACAGCCACACACACACATCCACCTACACTGCAATACCTAACATATCCAAAGACAAGTCCGGACCACCCGCACCGACTGATGCTGCAGTTCTCGTACCTGCGACACCAAAACCCTTACATATACAAACATATATTTGTTTCTCGGCTTGCCCCTGATACTTCAGAGATTGATATCTCGGCTTACATCAAAGCCAAAACAAAAGCCGATATAAAGGTGGAGGACATAACTAAATTTAAATATAATTATACACGGCGCAAGTCTTCTTTCAAGATGCGTGTGCCCGCGCTGATGTTCAAGACGATTTGTTCTCCCAGTTTTTGGCCAGAGAATCTTTTCGTCCAAGAACATCAGCCTAGTTCCGTGAAGAAAAAAGTTAAAAACCCAGTGGGAGTGAGACTTCCCAATATCGGAACCACCGACCAACCCTCCACCTCTTCTTTGGCTACTAACCCAAAAAACTAGTTTCCTCATTAACTCTTACCTATCAGAATACTAGGGGGCTACGTAGCAAACTCCCCAAGCTATATTCTGATAGTTCTTTCTTTGCATCCCATATAATAGCATTTACAGAAACTTGGTTAAATCCGGAGATCTTTAGCTCCGAAGTTTTTCCAAGTAAGTACACCACTTTTAGACGGGATCGATCTCAGCGGAGAGGAGGTGGAGTCCTCATTTCGGTAGACTCTACTCTTGCTTCTGAAGAGGTGAAATCCCATGAGTTTGGTGACATAGAATTTATTTGCGTTAAAATCACTATGTCCGTTAAAGCTATATAGAAATTGTTATATAGAAGCATGTTAGAAATTCGCTAGGTCGGCTTTTAGACTTATGGTTTGTGTCTGATCCTGATGGTACTGCTCTCTCCAGAGCTTTTCTTCTTTCAACCCCAGAGGATCCATATCACCCCACGCTGGAGGTCTCAATCGAAACCACTCCTGGTATCGATCAGATGTCTCCGAGCGTGGTAAATAAGATTCGCTGTTTCCGTAAAGCTGATTTTCAGAAACTTAATACCCTTATCGATACATTTGACTGGTCTGATATTCTGGCGTGCACTGATCTTAATGTCACTTTAGAAAAATTTTATTTTGCTTTAAATAAATTTGTTGACTTATGTTTGCCTTGGAAATATCCGTCCGCTTCAACAAATCCTCCTTGGTTTACAAGGTGCCTTACTGACTTAAAAAATAAAAAAAATAAGCTTTTACTTAAATATAAAAAAACCTGCAGTAGTGTTGATTTCTCAAGATACCTACTAGCTCGGTCGAATTTTACCGTGCATAACGCTGAATGTTATAGGAATTGTATTGACCGCTGCCGGATTCAATTTACTCAGGATCCAAAGCAGTTTTATAATTTTGTAAACACTAAGCGTAAACACGTATCTTTTTCACCTCTGCGTACGTTTAAAAATTCTGCGACTTCGGATCAGGCCATTGCCGATCTACTCGCAGAATTTTTTCAAACAACTTATTCTCCTCCTAAATTGACTGATCAGCCTTATGCATATAACATTCAAGCAGCAAATCTTATTTTCTGTCCGTTTTTTTCTGAGAACAACTAATTATCTGGTCTTTTAAGGGTAAAACCCATTTATTCGCCAGGCCCCGACGGAGTACCAGGCTGTGTGATAAAATACTGCGCCAGGGCTCTGTGCAAACCTCTTCTAAGACTTTTCAACTTATCTTTGGAAACCTCGATTTTTCCCCTTAAGTGGAAGGAATCATTTATAATTCCTCTACATAAAAAAGGGAAAAAGTCCGAGGCTGCCAACTACAGAGGCATCTCTAAGTTGTCGGCAATTCCAAAGCTCCACCACCACAAACTTATTGGAGTTGAAATCCTTTGTCATAGATGGCTTTTGTAAGGGATATCAAACCGATGTAATTTACACAGACTTCAGCAAAGCATTTGATTCAGGTAATCACACACTCTTGTTGAGTTAACTGAATACGCTGGGTTTTCCTAAAGACCTCTTAACGTGGATTTCCAGCTACCTAGATGGAAGGACACAAAGAGTCTTATTTAAAAACATACAGTCCCGTCTGGTCCGTGCTACATCTGGCGTCCCTCAAGGAAGTCATCTTGGCCCGCTATTATTCACGCTTTTTATAAACGACTTGCCCCCTGCTTTAACGAACTCTCTAGTTCTTATGTATGCAGATGATGTAAAGCTTTGTCTTCAGTACAAATCCATCTCTGCCCAATGCAGTCTTCAGTCTGACCTTGATAACTTTCAAAAATGGTGTTTAGCTAATGATCTAATACTTAATGGATCTAAATGCAAACATATGTCTTTTTATCGTTCTTGCCCTCTGCAAGCTACTTATTCTATTAATGGGATTGCCTTAGAAAAATTAACCCAGGTTAATGATCTCGGCATCCTATTAGACATCAAACTTAAATTTGCCGACCATATTTCCTTAATGGTTAATAAGGCTAAAGGAGTCCTTGGTTTTATCAAAAGGTGGTCAAAAGAATTTAATGACCCCTATATAACCAAAACATTATTTATTTCCTTGGTCCGTCCTATACTAGAGTACGGTTCATGTGTATGGAGTCTCCAATATGGAGTACATAAGGACCGCATAGAATCCGAACAAAAGAACTTAAATTTTAACATTCCTAATAGAAGGACTCGAAACTTTAGTCCTCTGTTCCTTAGCCGTTGTAGTTCGACATATGCACTGCATGACCCTTTTAGGGTATTATGTTCGAACTACAATGGTCTCTACTCTATTACATCTCTTTCCTGTCCCTCTAATTTAAAATATAGAATTTTAAATTTCCTTACTAACTCCTCTTAGCTTAATAATTAACAAATAACTTAATATATTCTAAAAAATCGTTTCTTGAGCGCCCCTCGGTCGTCTGGGCCTCTAAGCTTTATGATGAATACAGGAATGCTAGCTGATGCTCTTATTGATGCACAAGCCATTTCCAAATTCTGAAAGACCGGAAAAAAAAAAAATAAATAATAAAGAAATGACTCATGAATATGCAAAAAAAATTAATTAAAGAATATTTATGCACCAAAAAAGTGTTATCTATTTTCCTTGTGAAATGGACTTTATAACATTTCAAAATGCTTTTATATAGATTATCTGCCCAAAAAACTTATCCAAAGTTATGCAAACCAGTACAATATTAACAGATGTCAAAACATTCGCCGAATTAAATTAAATTGTCCTTAAATCGCACGTAGAATTATTACATCCAGGAATAGAAAAACAAACAAGCCCTTTTAAAGAAAAATTTTATTTTCCCGATTATCAGAGATTAATTCAAAATATTATAAATGTGTGTGAAATTTGTAACCTCGCTAAAACAGAACACAGAGATACAAAATTTAAATTTGAATTAACGCCAGAAACCCTTAGCCCCAGAGAAAAATATACCCCGCAGGTATCATCTTCGTCTTCGTCGTCTACATAGTCTTCGTCAAGCTATTCGAGGGCTTCGCATCCTTCGAATGACTGAACTACTAGACATTCTTCCTTTCGCCGTCCAGCCACACGGTAAAGGGGTTTCTTTGATTTTTTATCGAAGGTTAGATACATTGTAGATACATTTTTGTGAATTATTTCGTGCCGAGTAGCTGATTTTTGTGAAGCAAAATACAACCCACACGTTTTGCATATGAGTTTTTGAAGTTGGCTTTGTACCGACGACAATTCAAGTCGTAGGGAATCTGGAGTTAAAGAGGGGAGTGTGATATTAGCACATTCAATATATAAAATGGTGATAAATCTTACCTGCAAATATTTGTTGTGTTTATTTCTGATATCACGAAAGCTCTGCGTTGTAATAGGTCCAGAAAATTGCCCTTCTCATTTTTCTCGGAAGAATTTGAAGAATCAGGTAGAATTTGAAGTAATCCATTTCTAAATTCTCCACAACATTCTTCAGAACGGCATTTCACAATCTAAAGAAAGTATTCACTCTCACAAACATGTTCTTGATACCAGTACTGATCTATGTCTCCAGTTCTGCCTCTTCTTCGTTACGTAGACAATATTTGGCAGTCACAGAAAAGTCATCGAGAACCATGTTCAAAATTTTTTTCCTCTAAGTCGAAGTGTGGTTCTGCCTTGGTTATCCAAATGGCTTCCAAACATGTCGTGCGGCAATATCAACCCAGACAATTCCCGGCTTAGTGGGGCCATTCTCCTTTCGACTCGGTTAAAAGCACTTCTTCTAGGAATTAGGCAAACGGCGTATAAGCGCCAGAAAAATTTTAGTAGTATGTAATTAGGCAAACGGCGTACGACGTAAATTTAGTGGCGCCATCTATGGGTCAAGTTTGTGTAAAATTGGGCAGCGCCATCTACCGTAATATTTTTTACGCCCTCTATTGGCATAAAAGCAAACGATCATGTCAAAAATTATACTTGCCAGGATCATCGCCGTCTATGTTTTCTACATTTTCTGATATCTTGCATTGGTTTCCATTAAGAGAAATATGCATGTAAAGAAAAGATCATGTAAGAATGAAACTTGTCAGGATCATCGCCGTCTATGTTTTCTACATTTTCTGATATCTTGCATTGGGTCCCATTAAGGGAAATATGCATGTAAAGAAAAGATCATGTAAAAATGAAACTTGCCAGGATCATCGTTTGCCTAATTACATACTACTAAAATTTTTCTGGCGCTTATACGCCGTTTGCCTAATTCCCTACCAATTCAACTGTCCACTTAAGATACCTGTCTAAGATTCAGGATCGTGAAAAAATAAATAAGATTCAGGATCGTGAAAAAATAAATAAAATTGATTAACAAAAAATAAAATGCTTATTTACAAAAATTGTATTCATGGTGCTGCAGTTCATTTAAAAATGTATTTTATTATAATTATTTTGTAATTAATTTAAAATTAATGATGAAGAACAAATAATTATTTAAAAAAAAAATATCCAAAATTTTATTATGGTGTTGCATATCATTTAAAAGGATTTTTTACTCCAATTCTTTTTTAATTAATTTTAAATTAACTCGGACTTATATAAAGAAATTTAATTTTATAATATAAAATATAATACAGAATTTTACAAGGAGTAAGTATATCACAAGAAAACCTTTTCGTAGAAAAGTGAAAATCCACCCTGAAGGGTCAAGAAAAAAAAAAAGGAACCAATTGACCTGCTGCGATCCCTTTTTATCACTTTCTTGCAGGAGACATATTTATGTCAGGGTCGGATGAAAGGTCAATATGTATTTTTTATTTAGGATTATATATATATGTGAGTGTATATTGGATTGTGGATTTACGTTCCCACCAACATATACATGCATACACGGATATGACGCAAGAAATCCGCCGATTGCCTATTTACTCCCTACTGTAGGCTCTAGGCTCTAAGCGTTATCTTTTCTTTCGAGTCTTCTGATTGGTTTTCCCGATTCATTAACCGGAAAAATGTGGGGAAAATTGGGGTGGTTTTCATGCGTTAACTCATGTACATGTATTGATGATACCAATACATTCAAACACAAGTACCTGTTTTCCGTTTTCGAGGATCAATAGGTTTTGAGGTTTATGCTAAGAATCAAATTTTTAGTATAAATCCAAATCCTAAAGAAAGAGTTTGAAGTTAAAATATAAAGAAAAAATATGAGCGAGCTGGAAATTATATTCGAGGATACCCAACCAGCACTTAGTGATATTTGTGTATCAAACGGTGCACTTTTATCATTAATTGGTATTGGGAAAAATACACAAGAAGAGCTATTTAATAATCTACAGGATGATTCTCTGACATCCATGTACGATTTGCTAACGCCAACATGGGATTACGAATTAACTATCATCGAGGATAAAATGTATGTCCCGGACACTCAAGAAAATATATTTGAGGATTTCGACGACGACATACCTGCTTCTCCGTGCTTTATTCCGGAGACCCCAGAACTAGTGGAAATATCATCAAAACCAGAGTTTACTTTCCCGGATGATGACCACATATTTTTGGAAATTAATGAGGGAAAAGATAATTATGAAAGTTTAATGGATGAGGAATTCGACAACATTTTAATCGATTGGCTTATAAATAATGCATAAATTAAAAACTATGTTATTTTATTATTGTGTAACTATTTTTAATTCATGAAAAAATAAATAATTATTCAAACAAAATTATTTTTGAAATCTTTCTTTTTATCAAAGTTTAGTTAAAATGAACTTAAAAATTAAAATACATTAATATTTAAAATAGTTGATTGAAATTAAATTAACACCAAGATTTAAAATTTAAAAGAAATATTTTGAAGTTTGTGTTAAGTTAATTATTTCAATTAATATCGTTGGATGATCCATCAAGAAATGGGTGTATAATTCACTTCGGAGCCAGTACTTTTTCACTTCAGGACAGAAGTAGCAGTTATAGTATGAGGATCTGGCTTTTGTATTGCTGAAGTTGTGTTTTTTTAGAATGTGACGTTTTAATCCATAGCGATATTTAAAGGAAGGACTTTCTATACAGAGATCACAAACGAACGTTTTCATTTCGAAGATTTGAAAATAAACTGATAAAAAGCAACACTAGAACTTGTTTTTATATTATATTTTTAAGATTGAATCTGTGCTATGGTATATAATTGACCTATATATTTTAAAATTAAATGACCATGCAGGAATCTTTAATTCCTAATAATAATTACCATATCCCTAGCTATAAATTCTTTATATACACAAATACATTTATAAAAGTGGTATGATGTCATCCCTTTCATTTAAATAAAAGTATATTATTCGTATTAATATATATATATATATATATAAATAAATATGTGTGTATATATATATATATATATATAAATAAATATGTGTGTATATGTATATATGTAACCACAAAGAAGAGTGAATTTATTATTGAAAGGTATAAAAGAGCGGGATCATTAAATAAATTGATTAGTACCTAACAGTAACCTTTTTGAAGCGAATCCAGGAGTACGTGAGTTATAAATGATGGTATGTTTACAAATTCTCACAGCCAATCAAAAAATATCCTTATGTTTATGTATATCATAGTCTTTCTTAGATACTTTGAATGATCAAAAGCCTGTTATTGGCTACACAAAGACTGAAGACCTATGTATTAATTTCGAATACAAGATCATTGGATGTAAGATAAAGAAAACCACATATGGGACGAAAATAGCCCTTTATTTGACTGATAAGGACGACGAACCACTCTGCATATTTTTACCAAAGAGCTACGTTAATAAATTTTCAACTAAAACACCATTTAAGAAATTGAAGGAAAATGGAATAACGCATCTTGTATATAAAGCAGAGGTCGGCACGGCCCTATCTCGGGGGTATAGGAAATTTCTCTGCCCGAGCTCTGCCACACACACACAGTATAAATGTGTGAAACGTCATGCTCACAGCCTACTTTCTTCTATTCGTTACTAACACTAATGTGGTAAAATCATATCAATGTATTGGGGTGCCGACCACTGATATAAAGGAAAAGAGATGACTAGATATAGCTCAGCCTGTTTACAATTTATCTCAAAGGAGTAACTGTATAAAAGAGTCGATTCCTTATAATGTTTTATCAGTTTCATTTTTTCCCTTAAATCAAAAACAACTCCTCTCTCAAGCCTCTCGATGTACGCGCATCAAATAAAATTATTTTTACTTCAATTTGAAGATATGCTTTTCGAGGAGCACCTTAAAAAACTTCAATTTTTAAAAACAACTTTAGAGGATTTGGAAGAAAAGGAAATGCTGTACTCGAAATATGGATTCCACTACAAAATATGTCCCTGGAGTGATGATGAAGCAACCGAAGGTCCAGACACTTGTAACTGCAACAAACTTCCTCTATATATAAAGGAAGCTACGGATATTATGATAATATCTATAAAAAAGTTTTTTTTATAGATATTATAAATAATATTGTTTATTTTTCATATTGGGTTAAAAAAAAAAAAAAATTTTTTTAAATCATTTAAAACATTTACTAAACATTTTTGAAATTAACTTATCATTATAGGTAAAATCTTTTATCTTAAAATTCTGTGTAAAACTCTTTGAAGTTTTTCGATTGCTTTTGTAAAGACCAAAAAGCATGCAGTAATGTCCACAGGTATTTGAAAAGTATCCATGCAATTGTTGCTTGTAATAAGTATATTTTGATGCATTTCTTTTTAAAAATGCAATAAATTCTTTTTTCTGAGGTATTGTCCATAAGAATCGAAAAATTCTGCTGACTTTTTGTTATAGAAGTAAAATGCAACCCAATGCATTCCTGGTTGGTATGAATAATCAGTGTTAGCTACAATCAATGCTGGATATTCACGAATTTCTTTTGGTAGTTTATCGGCCGAAAAAACCCCTTTAAATATTTTTTTAGTTTGAGGATGCTTGGAGAGCAAGTCCATGATTTGTATTGTATTCATTTTTACAAAAGTACTCGAATATTTCGATGCTTATCAATATCAATCATAGAGTCGTATTCACAATAAACAATGCAAGTAACAGCCTCAGCCAGAGGCTCAGAGAATCTTCCTTCTATTCTGATCGTTCCTTGAGAAATCAGGTTAGCGCAAACACTAGAATTGGAGTGATCAGCAGTTAAATCAAACGCTAATATAAAATTATTTTTGTCAAACATATCCTTGGAAATTGGGAGACCACGATCATAATGCTTAATTCCACAAGCTTTAAATAGTAAATTATATGCTCTTGAACTTTGGGTATTGGTAGGATTTGAGAAATCAAATTCAAGTGCCTGAGAAGGTACCTGTACTCCATTAACTAGCAGATTGAATCGTTGTATTTTAAAGTTTTCAAAATTAAAAGGATCTAATCCTCGATTTCCTGAGTATGCTCTGTTTTTTACCATACAAAAGGCCAAAAAATTTGGAATTTGACCAATAACTGCGTTATCGATGGATAATGTATTATTTCCTGGGTATATTGTGAATGATTTTACTTCAACTTTATTGTATGGGTATATTGAATTTTTTGATTGTAAAACTTGATGATGAGCTAATAAAATGCTGGGGTTGACTACTACATGATTCATGAACAGCTGGGCTTCCAAGATCTTTAGATTCGATTCAGTTTCGGTTTCCAATAAATAAAATGCTGTTTTTTCAATATTAAAAGTAATGCGCAAATCAACATTATTTACAAGCAGTTTTGGTTGGTTGAAAATATCTCCATGCACTTTTCCAAATAATTCTACTTTATTACTATTTTGAAACATGTTTTTAAGAATTTGACTGCCATCACTTTTAAATGGTGTTTGGGTACCATAATTTGGGAAATATCCTTGTGTTGCTAAATGACTTTCACTTGCATCACAACCATAGTTTAAAATTGTTTGCAAATATGATCTATAATGATTATTATTGTCGCTTTGGGAAACCAAAGTATTATTTAAATATACAGATGAGCTTCTAAATATAGAATGCAATATATTATTTGCTACACCAACAGCATTTCCTTCAATACTACTATTATCAATTTTTTTAAGTTGAACCACAAGTTTTAAGTAAACACTTGAAAGATCTCTGTAGGTTTCTCCATTTCCTAAACAAACAAATTCAATTGATGAAGCACTATCCAAAGAAGCAATAGGGTTGTATGAAACTTCTTCGGTTTTCAAAATACAGCTTAGCGTTGGATGAGGCTCAAAAAGATCCAATTCGCTTTTCATGCATTCAATGTGATTACTCATTTTGATTTGGAAAATATGTCACTAATTTTAAATTTTTTAGATGCTTTTTTTCTTGACTTTTTTGAACGCATATGTTTACGACGTTGTTTAGTTGTTAAATGATTGCGATTTTTTCTTGGTCTCCTCTTTTTATGCATTTTCCCTTTACCACTTTGTAATTTAGTAATTTTATGAATTGCTTTGTCAGATAGATTATGTAATGCGATTTTACTTTGTTCTTGAATGATATTTCGTAGAGGTTTTCGACCCAAATCATTTATAACAGCCTTTCCGGTTTCAGCAGCTTGATTTTTAAGTGCATTTATCCCTGACAGAAAAAGCGGCTTAATGTAATTAAAAAGTCCACTAAAGAAATTTCCAATACCACGACCATGCTGAACAATTCTTGGGGAAACATAGAGACTACCTATGTTACTTAAGCTTCCACCGCACTGATTTAAATAATATTGATGATAACATTTCGCCATGGTTGGTAAATCAATTCTAAATGTTAGTTTCCCTTAACATTATTATTTATAGATTTTTTCTTCTTTTTCTAAAATGCAGAGTTAGAAAAATTGGAACTGATGAAGTTTCAAAGGGGATTTTATATCCACTTGAATCAGTAATTAATATTGAAATTTCGTTTGGTGAAAAATTTTCAATAGGATAATATTCAACATTTCTAAACTGCATAAATTTTTCTTTTCCATTTGTAAATAAAACTCTTAAGCAACGTGGTCTTTTGCTTCCTACACAACGAGGCTTTATAATGTCCGTGTAAATAAATATTGCACCGCATTCCATCTCATCCGCTTTCATTGATGCCGATTTGTATCGAAATGTTTCAGAATTTACTAAACTTATAAATTCTGTTGAATTAGAGCTTGATTCTTCTGATTCATTTTCTTTTGTTTCTCTCCTTTTTTTTAGGATTTTTTCGAAAAGAATTATTTAAATATATATCAGTTATACCGACTTCCCATTCCTCAGACATTGTTTCAGGAAGGTTTACAATATTTGTAAAAGCGCATTTTACATTATCAGGAAACACATTTAAGGAGTCATTGCTGAGCAATGTAATATAAAACTCGTTTTGAAAAAACATTTTAAGCTCTGCAGTTAAGAATATGAGACCCAATTTAATTTATTTTTACCAATTTGGATATTGTTTTCTTTGCGGTTTGCCCTTTGCAAATTTTCTAAATCACTTATATACTTAAGATTTCTTAGTGGATAGGGGGAATCTCTATTCTTTTTAACCTTATTTCTCAGTTTCAGTTTCTTTTCAGTAGAATTTCCTTTTATAATTCTTGTTTTCTCAACTAATGATTTTTTTAAAATCTTATCATCAGTGAAAGAAGTATCTGCGAGTGATCGTTTATTATTAATTGGAATTGAAACAGATTTCTCAGATGATTGTTCTTCTTCATCGCTGGGTAAAATGGCTAAATCGGGTAAATCCTCTCTTTTAAATGATGACTCGTTCTTGTGTTCTTTAAAAGTACTGGCAATAGAACCTTTCCAATCATCTATATATGTTTGGGTTTCTACATTTTGATTTAATGAAAACGGGGGTTTCGATACCGATTGATGCAAAACAGCTTTGTTTCTCTTTTTATTTTGGTATGCACATAATTCTTGTTGAATTTTAATCCATTTATCATAATCACTATCGCCGTCTATGTTTTCTACATTTTCTGATATCTTGCATTGGTTTCCATTAAGAGAAATATGCATGTAAAGAAAAGATCATGTAAGAATGAAACTTGTCAGGATCATCGCCGTCTATGTTTTCTACATTTTCTGATATCTTGCATTGGGTCCCATTAAGGGAAATATGCATGTAAAGAAAAGATCATGTAAAAATGAAACTTGCCAGGATCATCGTTTGCCTAATTACATACTACTAAAATTTTTCTGGCGCTTATACGCCGTTTGCCTAATTCCCTACCAATTCAACTGTCCACTTAAGATACCTGTCTAAGATTCAGGATCGTGAAAAAATAAATAAGATTCAGGATCGTGAAAAAATAAATAAAATTGATTAACAAAAAATAAAATGCTTATTTACAAAAATTGTATTCATGGTGCTGCAGTTCATTTAAAAATGTATTTTATTATAATTATTTTGTAATTAATTTAAAATTAATGATGAAGAACAAATAATTATTTAAAAAAAAAATATCCAAAATTTTATTATGGTGTTGCATATCATTTAAAAGGATTTTTTACTCCAATTCTTTTTTAATTAATTTTAAATTAACTCGGACTTATATAAAGAAATTTAATTTTATAATATAAAATATAATACAGAATTTTACAAGGAGTAAGTATATCACAAGAAAACCTTTTCGTAGAAAAGTGAAAATCCACCCTGAAGGGTCAAGAAAAAAAAAAAGGAACCAATTGACCTGCTGCGATCCCTTTTTATCACTTTCTTGCAGGAGACATATTTATGTCAGGGTCGGATGAAAGGTCAATATGTATTTTTTATTTAGGATTATATATATATGTGAGTGTATATTGGATTGTGGATTTACGTTCCCACCAACATATACATGCATACACGGATATGACGCAAGAAATCCGCCGATTGCCTATTTACTCCCTACTGTAGGCTCTAGGCTCTAAGCGTTATCTTTTCTTTCGAGTCTTCTGATTGGTTTTCCCGATTCATTAACCGGAAAAATGTGGGGAAAATTGGGGTGGTTTTCATGCGTTAACTCATGTACATGTATTGATGATACCAATACATTCAAACACAAGTACCTGTTTTCCGTTTTCGAGGATCAATAGGTTTTGAGGTTTATGCTAAGAATCAAATTTTTAGTATAAATCCAAATCCTAAAGAAAGAGTTTGAAGTTAAAATATAAAGAAAAAATATGAGCGAGCTGGAAATTATATTCGAGGATACCCAACCAGCACTTAGTGATATTTGTGTATCAAACGGTGCACTTTTATCATTAATTGGTATTGGGAAAAATACACAAGAAGAGCTATTTAATAATCTACAGGATGATTCTCTGACATCCATGTACGATTTGCTAACGCCAACATGGGATTACGAATTAACTATCATCGAGGATAAAATGTATGTCCCGGACACTCAAGAAAATATATTTGAGGATTTCGACGACGACATACCTGCTTCTCCGTGCTTTATTCCGGAGACCCCAGAACTAGTGGAAATATCATCAAAACCAGAGTTTACTTTCCCGGATGATGACCACATATTTTTGGAAATTAATGAGGGAAAAGATAATTATGAAAGTTTAATGGATGAGAAATTCGACAACATTTTAATCGATTGGCTTATAAATAATGCATAAATTAAAAACTATGTTATTTTATTATTGTGTAACTATTTTTAATTCATGAAAAAATAAATAATTATTCAAACAAAATTATTTTTGAAATCTTTCTTTTTATCAAAGTTTAGTTAAAATGAACTTAAAAATTAAAATACATTAATATTTAAAATAGTTGATTGAAATTAAATTAACACCAAGATTTAAAATTTAAAAGAAATATTTTGAAGTTTGTGTTAAGTTAATTATTTCAATTAATATCGTTGGATGATCCATCAAGAAATGGGTGTATAATTCACTTCGGAGCCAGTACTTTTTCACTTCAGGACAGAAGTAGCAGTTATAGTATGAGGATCTGGCTTTTGTATTGCTGAAGTTGTGTTTTTTTAGAATGTGACGTTTTAATCCATAGCGATATTTAAAGGAAGGACTTTCTATACAGAGATCACAAACGAACGTTTTCATTTCGAAGATTTGAAAATAAACTGATAAAAAGCAACACTAGAACTTGTTTTTATATTATATTTTTAAGACTGAATCTGTGCTATGGTATATAATTGACCTATATATTTTAAAATTAAATGACCATGCAGGAATCTTTAATTCCTAATAATAATTACCATATCCCTAGCTATAAATTCTTTATATACACAAATACATTTATAAAAGTGGTATGATGTCATCCCTTTCATTTAAATAAAAGTATATTATTCGTATTAATATATATATATATATATATAAATAAATATGTGTGTATATATATATATATATATATATAAATAAATATGTGTGTATATGTATATATGTAACCACAAAGAAGAGTGAATTTATTATTGAAAGGTATAAAAGAGCGGGATCATTAAATAAATTGATTAGTACCTAACAGTAACCTTTTTGAAGCGAATCCAGGAGTACGTGAGTTATAAATGATGGTATGTTTACAAATTCTCACAGCCAATCAAAAAATATCCTTATGTTTATGTATATCATAGTCTTTCTTAGATACTTTGAATGATCAAAAGCCTGTTATTGGCTACACAAAGACTGAAGACCTATGTATTAATTTCGAATACAAGATCATTGGATTTAAGATAAAGAAAACCACATATGGGACGAAAATAGCCCTTTATTTGACTGATAAGGACGACGAACCACTCTGCATATTTTTACCAAAGAGCTACGTTAATAAATTTTCAACTAAAACACCATTTAAGAAATTGAAGGAAAATGGAATAACGCATCTTGTATATAAAGCAGAGGTCGGCACGGCCCTATCTCGGGGGTATAGGAAATTTCTCTGCCCGAGCTCTGCCACACACACACAGTATAAATGTGTGAAACGTCATGCTCACAGCCTACTTTCTTCTATTCGTTACTAACACTAATGTGGTAAAATCATATCAATGTATTGGGGTGCCGACCACTGATATAAAGGAAAAGAGATGACTAGATATAGCTCAGCCTGTTTACAATTTATCTCAAAGGAGTAACTGTATAAAAGAGTCGATTCCTTATAATGTTTTATCAGTTTCATTTTTTCCCTTAAATCAAAAACAACTCCTCTCTCAAGCCTCTCGATGTACGCGCATCAAATAAAATTATTTTTACTTCAATTTGAAGATATGCTTTTCGAGGAGCACCTTAAAAAACTTCAATTTTTAAAAACAACTTTAGAGGATTTGGAAGAAAAGGAAATGCTGTACTCGAAATATGGATTCCACTACAAAATATGTCCCTGGAGTGATGATGAAGCAACCGAAGGTCCAGACACTTGTAACTGCAACAAACTTCCTCTATATATAAAGGAAGCTACGGATATTATGATAATATCTATAAAAAAGTTTTTTTTTTATAGATATTATAAATAATATTGTTTATTTTTCATATTGGGTTAAAAAAAAAAAAAAATTTTTTTAAATCATTTAAAACATTTACTAAACATTTTTGAAATTAACTTATCATTATAGGTAAAATCTTTTATCTTAAAATTCTGTGTAAAACTCTTTGAAGTTTTTCGATTGCTTTTGTAAAGACCAAAAAGCATGCAGTAATGTCCACAGGTATTTGAAAAGTATCCATGCAATTGTTGCTTGTAATAAGTATATTTTGATGCATTTCTTTTTAAAAATGCAATAAATTCTTTTTTCTGAGGTATTGTCCATAAGAATCGAAAAATTCTGCTGACTTTTTGTTATAGAAGTAAAATGCAACCCAATGCATTCCTGGTTGGTATGAATAATCAGTGTTAGCTACAATCAATGCTGGATATTCACGAATTTCTTTTGGTAGTTTATCGGCCGAAAAAACCCCTTTAAATATTTTTTTAGTTTGAGGATGCTTGGAGAGCAAGTCCATGATTTGTATTGTATTCATTTTTACAAAAGTACTCGAATATTTCGATGCTTATCAATATCAATCATAGAGTCGTATTCACAATAAACAATGCAAGTAACAGCCTCAGCCAGAGGCTCAGAGAATCTTCCTTCTATTCTGATCGTTCCTTGAGAAATCAGGTTAGCGCAAACACTAGAATTGGAGTGATCAGCAGTTAAATCAAACGCTAATATAAAATTATTTTTGTCAAACATATCCTTGGAAATTTGGAGACCACGATCATAATGCTTAATTCCACAAGCTTTAAATAGTAAATTATATGCTCTTGAACTTTGGGTATTGGTAGGATTTGAGAAATCAAATTCAAGTGCCTGAGAAGGTACCTGTACTCCATTAACTAGCAGATTGAATCGTTGTATTTTAAAGTTTTCAAAATTAAAAGGATCTAATCCTCGATTTCCTGAGTATGCTCTGTTTTTTACCATACAAAAGGCCAAAAAATTTGGAATTTGACCAATAACTGCGTTATCGATGGATAATGTATTATTTCCTGGGTATATTGTGAATGATTTTACTTCAACTTTATTGTATGGGTATATTGAATTTTTTGATTGTAAAACTTGATGATGAGCTAATAAAATGCTGGGGTTGACTACTACATGATTCATGAACAGCTGGGCTTCCAAGATCTTTAGATTCGATTCAGTTTCGGTTTCCAATAAATAAAATGCTGTTTTTTCAATATTAAAAGTAATGCGCAAATCAACATTATTTACAAGCAGTTTTGGTTGGTTGAAAATATCTCCATGCACTTTTACAAATAATTCTACTTTATTACTATTTTGAAACATGTTTTTAAGAATTTGACTGCCATCACTTTTAAATGGTGTTTGGGTAACATAATTTGGGAAATATCCTTGTGTTGCTAAATGACTTTCACTTGCATCACAACCATAGTTTAAAATTGTTTGCAAATATGATCTATAATGATTATTATTGTCGCTTTGGGAAACCAAAGTATTATTTAAATATACAGATGAGCTTCTAAATATAGAATGCAATATATTATTTGCTACACCAACAGCATTTCCTTCAATACTACTATTATCAATTTTTTTAAGTTGAACCACAAGTTTTAAGTAAACACTTGAAAGATCTCTGTAGGTTTCTCCATTTCCTAAACAAACAAATTCAATTGATGAAGCACTATCCAAAGAAGCAATAGGGTTGTATGAAACTTCTTCGGTTTTCAAAATACAGCTTAGCGTTGGATGAGGCTCAAAAAGATCCAATTCGCTTTTCATGCATTCAATGGTATTACTCATTTTGATTTGGAAAATATGTCACTAATTTTAAATTTTTTAGATGCTTTTTTTCTTGACTTTTTTGAACGCGTATGTTTACGACGTTGTTTAGTTGTTAAATGATTGCGATTTTTTCTTGGTCTCCTCTTTTTATGCATTTTCCCTTTACCACTTTGTAATTTAGTAATTTTATGAATTGCTTTGTCAGATAGATTATGTAATGCGATTTTACTTTGTTCTTGAATGATATTTCGTAGAGGTTTTCGACCCAAATCATTTATAACAGCCTTTCCGGTTTCAGCAGCTTGATTTTTAAGTGCATTTATCCCTGACAGAAAAAGCGGCTTAATGTAATTAAAAAGTCCACTAAAGAAATTTCCAATACCACGACCATGCTGAACAATTCTTGGGGAAACATAGAGACTACCTATGTTACTTAAGCTTCCACCGCACTGATTTAAATAATATTGATGATAACATTTCGCCATGGTTGGTAAATCAATTCTAAATGTTAGTTTCCCTTAACATTATTATTTATAGATTTTTTCTTCTTTTTCTAAAATGCAGAGTTAGAAAAATTGGAACTGATGAAGTTTCAAAGGGGATTTTATATCCACTTGAATCAGTAATTAATATTGAAATTTCGTTTGGTGAAAAATTTTCAATAGGATAATATTCAACATTTCTAAACTGCATAAATTTTTCTTTTCCATTTGTAAATAAAACTCTTAAGCAACGTGGTCTTTTGCTTCCTACACAACGAGGCTTTATAATGTCCGTGTAAATAAATATTGCACCGCATTCCATCTCATCCGCTTTCATTGATGCCGATTTGTATCGAAATGTTTCAGAATTTACTAAACTTATAAATTCTGTTGAATTAGAGCTTGATTCTTCTGATTCATTTTCTTTTGTTTCTCTCCTTTTTTTTAGGATTTTTTCGAAAAGAATTATTTAAATATATATCAGTTATACCGACTTCCCATTCCTCAGACATTGTTTCAGGAAGGTTTACAATATTTGTAAAAGCGCATTTTACATTATCAGGAAACACATTTAAGGAGTCATTGCTGAGCAATGTAATATAAAACTCGTTTTGAAAAAACATTTTAAGCTCTGCAGTTAAGAATATGAGACCCAATTTAATTTATTTTTACCAATTTGGATATTGTTTTCTTTGCGGTTTGCCCTTTGCAAATTTTCTAAATCACTTATATACTTAAGATTTCTTAGTGGATAGGGGGAATCTCTATTCTTTTTAACCTTATTTCTCAGTTTCAGTTTCTTTTCAGTAGAATTTCCTTTTATAATTCTTGTTTTCTCAACTAATGATTTTTTTAAAATCTTATCATCAGTGAAAGAAGTATCTGCGAGTGATCGTTTATTATTAATTGGAATTGAAACAGATTTCTCAGATGATTGTTCTTCTTCATCGCTGGGTAAAATGGCTAAATCGGGTAAATCCTCTCTTTTAAATGATGACTCGTTCTTGTGTTCTTTAAAAGTACTGGCAATAGAACCTTTCCAATCATCTATATATGTTTGGGTTTCTACATTTTGATTTAATGAAAACGGGGGTTTCGATACCGATTGATGCAAAACAGCTTTGTTTCTCTTTTTATTTTGGTATGCACATAATTCTTGTTGAATTTTAATCCATTTATCATAATCACTAATTTTTTTATTGTTTAAAATTGGTAAACATTTTAAATTTATAAGATCATTTCCTCGATCATTTACTAAAAGTTTATGGTATGCATTTGGATGCATTAAGATTACTTTGTTTAGCTGATGCTTAGTTTTAATCATGATTCAAAATTTTTCCAAAAATCCCAGAAAGCAATGAACTTATTAAAATTGGTAAAAATCCTCCTTTTTGAATAAGAACTCTTCTCTTAGAATTTAAAGATTGTTTTGAGCTGGAAATATGTCGTAATACATTTTTATACTTTTTTAATGAATTCAAGATATTTTTTGATATTTTATGGTTTCCTTTTAAAGTATTTATCACTATCTCCGACAATGTTTTTACTAACTCGCTATCACTATTGCAAATAATGGCTTTTCGAAGTTTATTATTTGCTTTTTTGAGCACATACAATAAATGTTTGTTCGCTTTCAATCGCCTTATGCTCTTTTTGCAAACCATTTTCATCTGAATAGCAAATTGAATATAATGGAAAATCTCTCTAAAATCTCTGTTCTAAATCTTAAAAGATCATTTATTCCTTGCGTAAGATCGATAAGTAAATAACCATGAGGTTCATTCGTGACTTCTTTATATATTCTAAAAAGTTCTTTAGGGTTTTCAGGATATATCTGTCTAGCTAAACATTGAAATTGTAATTTGTCTCTAGGATTTTTAAATGCCACAATGTGTTTTGTATTTAGTGATATGTCTCGGGTGTGAGTATATTTATGAAATATATTTTGTATCACAACAATTACAGATAAATTTCGATGATGAGATCCTTTGGTAAAAAGTTCACATACATTTTTATTAAATGCTCCCATCATTAAATCATCTAATACCAAAAGTATAGGTTCATTATTTTCATTTTCAATGGAGTCAGGTACCCCATGGTAATATTCAATATTGGTAAAATTTGGTTTCGCTTGCTCTTCACCGTAACACCATATTATTCTATCTATTGAAGTACTTATTAAGTCCTTCCTTCCATTTATTAAATTTTTCAAAAATGTTGTTTTACCCGATCCTGAGGGACCACAAATAAGCATCGTAAAAGGATGAACAAATTGTGTAAACATTTTGATAAAAGTTTTTTGTTTATTCAATGCTAATTATCAAAAAAAAAAAATGTTCTAATGATTTTTTTCCTGGTCCCGTTTTTTAGCGCAGTCCTTTTCAAAATGAGTATCAGAACCACAATAGTTGCAGTATATAAGTTGACTGTATCCTTTTTTACGAGGATCTTTTCCAAAGATGCGATCCATTTTGCTAAAACAATTTCTCAATTAAAGTACTAAAATCATACTGTTTATTAAAGTAATTTATACATATGATTCTCCGTTATAGTATATATCGTAATTACAGTTTTCTAAAATTACAAAAAGCTTAAATAAATTATTTAGAGCACATCTAAGCTTAAGTTTTTTGTGAATTTTACAGTTGGTAAAAAAATTAGGATAACATGTCAGGCTCTTTCCTATATCTATATCGATAATATTATTCGATAGAAACTTGGATAAAAATTCCTTTTTTACTTCGCCACGTACAATTATATTGGAAAACTTATTTAGTGGAGAAAGTACATCGCTTAAGCAGTTATAGGGTATTTCTCCTTCCATCCAGTCCAATCCGTTTATGTTTTTTCGATGAATATTATGTTGTTGTAATGTATCATAATTCAACTCCTTAATGTTGTATGGAGGTTTGAAGTGAAAGAAGTTTGGTATTACAGTTCCTCCAGGCATGAAGGCCAATTCCTTAACAAAAATTTGATTGTTATTTCCAACAACATATTGAAAATCTACTATAACGGAATTTGATCTATCAAATTTAGTCATTTTAGAATGAGTTTTAAATGTAAACTGACTTTGGTGTCTACATTTTAGGTCTTTATATACCATTCATTTTATTATATAATACATGCATTATGTAATATATAATATAAAAGTTGCTCTCACATCTTAGGAGTTTGTATATATGGATATATATTTCATTTCATTATGTAATACATAATGTATAATATATATATATATGTATATACGTCATACTAAGCCCTTTATAAACCACACATTTTAGTAACTAATTTCAGTTTGTTAATAACATTCAGATTCAATGGATACACTCCAAGCTAAAAGAGAAAGAGCCATAAGAAAAAAACAGAACCATGAAGTTATATTTGGTTTTGAATATTTTGTGGCTCAAAATTTGAAAATAAAATGTGGATTTTCGACATCTAGAAAATTTACTCCAATGATTTGGATGCAGCAGCACAAAAACAATTATATTGGATTTGATAAAGAAGAATGGATGCAACTTCTTACATACAAGGAATTTATACAATTAAAGATTGATCAGTATGACTTCCTAATGTCTGATACAGTTTTGGATCACCCTATTTTATCAACTATTAAATGTAATTTTAGATTTAGAAAATCAGATAAACAATATGTTCTGATACTAAATCAATTCGGTAATAAAATTGAAATAGATAGTGAAACTTGGAGATCATTAATTTGCCTAGCTATATTTTTAACTACATTTTTATGTTGGAACACTATATTAAAACAGCAAATATCCTATCTGTACTATAATCATATCATTCCGAAGTGTGTCTCTTTACAAAAATTCGATATTCAATTATCTGATTTAGATGGTAACTATGATAAAAATGTTCAAATAGATTTAACACGTTTATGTTTCGAAATATCTAAAAAAATGACAAAAGAAATAAAAGAAGATGTAATTCATTATAAGAAATCATTAATCTCTAAGACCTCAGACATTAACAATAAACAAGAAAGGAAAGCTAACTTCGGGCGGAGCCGAAGTTTATATACCCTTGCAGTTAAAACCGGATATATATCGCAAACATCGGATATAGTTGGCCGATCCTTATCTGAATAGGAATATATAATCCAATTTATTACAATACAAAATCTAAAAAAAGTCCCAAACTTCTATCTTCGAAAATACGAAAGTTGATATTTCTACCAAATACCATTTACGATCGTTCAGTTATATGGCAGCTATGAGATATAGTCGGCCGATCCTAATGAAATTTGGTAGGTTGGATAAACTGATTAAAAATAGAATCTGTATTAAATTCCAGCTTTCTATCTTCAAAAACACGAAAGTTGGGTCATTTCCGATCGTTCAGTTATATGGCAGCTATAGGATATAGTCGGCCGATCCGGGCCGTTCCGACTTATATACTGCGTGCAAAGGAAAGAAGGGTGTGTGCAAAGTTTCAAGACGATAGCTTTAAAACTGAGAGACTAGTTCGCGTAGAAACAGACAGACGGACAGACAGACGGACAGACGGACAGACGGACATGCTCATATCAACTCAGGAGGTGATCCTGATCAAGAATATATATACTTTATAGGGTCGGAGATGTCTCCTTCACTGCGTTGCACACTTTTGACCAAAATTATAATACCCTCTGCAAGGGTATAAAAATAAGTTTTTTTTTAAAATAAAAATGAGTAAGCAACAAGTTGTTGATGAAATACATAAAACTTGTAGAAAAAATTTTTTACGTCGAAAGTTCGTTCAAAAAGGGTTTGATGATACTTGGCAAATTGATTTGGTTGAAATGATCCCATATTCCAATCAGAATAATGGATATAAATATTTACTAACGGTTATTGATACATTTTCAAAATATGCTTTTGCTAAGCCTGTAAAATCAAAATCGGCAATGGATGTTGCAACTGTTATGGAATCTATATTGAAAGATTCCAAATACAAGCCAAAAAATATACATTCCGATCAAGGCAAAGAATTTTTTAATCAACTCTTTAAAGAACTTATGAAGAAAAATAATATAAATCATTATCATACATTTACACACCTTAAGGCTTCGATTTGTGAACGATTTAACAGAACTTTAAAAAATAGGATGTGGAAAATGTTTAGTTTTAATGGAAATGATCGATGGATTACCCATTTGAATTCGCTTGTAGAAGACTACAACCATTCTTACCACAGAACTATAAAAATGAGGCCAATCGATGTTTGTAAACAGAATGAAGAGTTTATTTTGAAAACATGTTATAACATTGTTAAGGTATTTCCAAGGCATAAATATGTAGTAGGAGAACATGTTAGAATAAGCAAATACAAGGGTGTATTTGTTAAAGGATATGAACCTAACTTGACCACTGAAATATTTAAAATTTCAAAAAATAAGGACTACATTCCCAGTTACTTACGAGCTCATTGATTATAAGGGTGACCCTATAAAAGGTACATTTTATGAAGCTGAAATTCGAAAAGTTAAAGACAAAAGTGCATTCCTTGTTGAAAAAGTAATAAAAAGAAAAAAAGACCAAATTTTTGTAAAATGGCTAGGTTTTGATGAAACACATAACTCATGGATAAATAAAACAGATTTATTAAAATAAAATTTTACAATTTGGAATTTATTTATACAAATTATACATACATATATACATTTTTAATTTTTATTATTATTTATATACATTTTTAATTTTTATTATTATTATTTATTTTTATTTTATTTTTTTGTTTTTTTTTATTTTTATTTTTATTTTTTTTTGTCGCTTATTTAATATTTTTAAAAATACGTACAATATTATTGACATTATCCATTTGTATTTAATAAAGATCTTAATTTATAATGACCATATGCTAAAGTATTAATATTACAAGCTAATACCCATATTTTATCATCTCTAGGGCTAAGACTTACTTTATTAACTACATCAGTATATAACTGATATCCCCTACTTCTTATACATCTTTGTTCTCCATAGTACGTTTTCTTATGTCTAATACATTCAATATAATCTAAATGACACAGTTTTTTGATTACTGATTGCTTAACACCCTTAACTTTCTTTGTATCTATATATTCGTCATTGTTTTCTACTAAAAATGAATATGCTTTAGCTTTTAGACCCGCGAAAGAGGTCATAATTTTTCCAGCATTTTCATCTTTGAATAAGCCCAATTCTTTGTTGTTAGCTTGAATAATGTTGAATCGGTTTCCTGTCTCATAATTTGATGTGTCAAAACGGCTAGAATTTTTTTTTATTATTTTGTATATATCCTCTTCACAGGATTATAGTTTCCTGTGAAGAGGATATATACAAAATAATAAAAAAAAATAAAAAGAGTCTGTATCCATATATATTATTTTTGCTGAGGGACACTCTACTCATAAAAAGTTATAATAGTAATCATACATTAGCCATTTGGACAAATCGAGAACAGTAAATCCAATATAAATAGGCTTATCATACAAAATTGAAGTCTTTGTAGTCTCAATTGCAGCTAAATTTTCTCCAAAAATTTCTAAACTATGAAAATTATTCCTTGCAACTAGTTGACTAAACCCTGGAGAGTTTTGCGCCGATTCATAACGAGTTACTAGTGTTATTTCTCGACGCTTTTCTACGTTTTCCATGGTTTTGCCGTATACGGCATTATTCATTAATTTATAAAAATTTTTTTCAAATTCATTTTTTGCTATGGTGGGTATTTAAATCTATATAGGGCTTTAACCAGTATGACTGCTTAAAAGATAAAATTCTATGAATTTTCTTTAATTTTAATCCCTGTTTAAGACACAATTGAAGCTGTTTTAAATGAATAATATAAAACTCTTTAGAATTTAAATCAGCTATTAATTTTGGCTGTTTTCCTCCTGGGGGAGGAGGTTTTCCTGTCACAGTCACAAAATGGTAGACTGTTATGTTTGTCATGAATTTCATCAGGATATTCTAAATCTACTTCTAAAATATATACTGTGTCTTCTGAGGAATCAGCATTTTCTACATCAAATAAATTGGTTTCATTTTCGCTTAAAAATTGAAAATTTGAAAATGGGAGTTTTTGGCTCATAGCCCAACCATATAAATTATTTGCGTCAATATACGACAAATAATTTTTTGGTTTTGTTTTATCATAATTTCTCATGTACTCATTATTTGCTTTTGAAATTCTTTGAGTACATTGAGTCAGACCGCCCCGTATACCTCTTTTAACAAAATTGTATATGTTGGGGTCACTTATTAAATCTAATTCTACTTTAGTATACTTCAGCATAGCATCCCATGAAATAGATGGGGCTGAAACATAATTAACAGGGTCTAATTTATAAATTTTTGAGCATATATTACGGAAGTTTTCAAAAACGTCTGCTAAAATTAGTACGTCACTCTCCAAATACAATTTCATATAGTCTTTTAGAGTTCTGCACTGAAACGAACTTCAAATTTCTTTAGCGAAATTGTATTCGCTAATACTACACTCTTCGTCTTTCAACGAATTATAAAAATATTCCCTAGGAGGAAGTTCGGTTTCATTGAATTTTTCAAAACTATCCAAATAATCATAGGGAAATATTCCCTTTCTTCTCATTTGCCTAAACTTCTCTCCACTAAATTTTGATTTTAATATTTTAAAATCTTTATCTTCCATGTTGTAAGCTAATTTTTCTAAATTAGAATTTAAAAACCTATTGGAATCTATGTACTTTATAGTATAATTAGTCTTTCCCTTTTCAAAAATTGTCTGATTTAGAGCAATATATAACTCCTTAGTAGAGGGTATTGGTTTCAATTTACCCCCTAGGGCATTAATAAAGAGGTGGATAGCGTATCTTGATAAATTATGAAAAACTACAGGGAAATAAGCTTTTAACTTAAAACTATCTTTACAACTTCTATGGATAGAAGTGCTCCTGGTAGTCCTCATCGCAGATGTCAAAGTTATATATAGGTTTTTTTGATCCCTTCCAGTATTTGCTATATAAGGCCATTGTCTCCTCTTCCAAAGATTTAACAAAAACCTTCATACAGTCATGTCCTGTAATTTGTAAAAAGGAAAAATTTATTAACTTTTAAACTTTTCATTTATTTTAAAATAATTTATTTACCTTCATAGGTCCATAATTTATTCAGCTGAGGGTTGTATTTATGGGCAACATAAAACGAAACAGCACATGCTGTATGTTTCTGCACAGGTTTGGTATAGGATTCGTTTGGATTATTTGAGGCTGTTTGGTAATGTTCCAAAACTGCCTCAATGTCCGCATAAATTACCACGGGTGGTGCCAGTTTTTTTTTTAAATTTTCAAATTTGGTTTTAGTGTTTGGTTGTGGGTATAGTGAAGCCACTTGACCGCACTCCTTTATATTGTGGGTCTTGTTAGTGCTGCAATAAAATTGTAGGCAATTTCTACAAAAATATCTCTCCGAATTTGAGTTGTTCACTTGTGATTTACACAATGTTTTACATCCTAACATCCAAAATTCCATAAAATGAAGTTCTGGGCAGTTTTTCGCGAGCTGATTTTTTTTGCGCTGATGTATCAAAATTGATTTGTATGTGGTTCATATATGCTATGTGAGCCAAAATGCACCACTTAAAACAATAAATGTCATTATTTTTAACATTTATGAGAGCATTTCTTTTTCTTATGCTCTTAGGTGCTTCAACATATCCTGAACCAGGAAGGTGCTCTAGCTTTAATATTTGTATTTCATAAAATGTAAAATGCTTAATAGCCCATCCAGAATCCCTCTCCTGGAATTCATCGGCTTTGGCAATTAACATTTCGTTATCGTCATTTAAAATGTATTCGACGTCGTTATATGAGCTGACGTAAATTGCTTTATAGTTTGTTGAGAAATGTTTTGTTTCTTCTTGCATCTTATCAGTTTCTTCAGTTGGTTTTACATATTTTCCATGAACTGATAGACACACTTTTATAGCTCTTAATTCGCTAAGTGCATATTTTATAATGTTTAAAAGATTATTTTTACATCCAATGTAAAATTCTTTTAAATCTAGATCGCGCACTCCGAATACTTTATACTTTTTTGTGTAAAAAGTATCACTTTGGGTTATAGGAAAAATGTTAGCATTTTGCCACACAAGTTTCCTTAATGCTGCTCTATGATTTGGAGAATGTAAATGAATTCTTTCCTCAACGAAAGCACAATTTTGCTTACAATCGGGACAAATATTCTTCTCAGCAATTGTGCGGTCTAGTCTAGCTCTTTTTGATGTTGATGGCTGTTCTTCAAAATCCATGGGTTGCCCCTCTTGAGGGATAGTTTCCTTGGGCACACCAGCCTTCCGTTTTACAGCTGATGATACGTTGAATATACTATGTTTCGCAGCAGTTCCTTGGTTCCTGATTCCTTGGATTTTTGGTTGTTGATTTTCATCCTGTTTTTTGGACACCGTTGTTCGCGAACGATACAAAACTTTCGCCAAACCGTTGGCCTGAGATTTCTTGTTCATCTCGGAGAAGGCATTTCGCGGTCCTTCACATCGCTCATAATGAGTTATAAACTCATTCACACTAATAACTTTAGAGCACAAGTCACATGCAACTTTCGACTTCATTTTTATGTTTTTAGGTTTTTGTTTTTTATTTTTTGTGAAAAAGAAAAAGCGTAAAAATTGCTTTAACCGGCAAGGCAAGATTTATACTAAAAATTTGATTCTTAGCATAAACCTCAAAACCTATTGATCCTCGAAAACGGAAAACGGGTACTTGTGTTTGAATGTATTGGTATCATCAATACATGTACAAGAGTTAACGCATGAAAACCACCCCAATTTTCCCCACATTTTTCCGGTTAATGAATCGCGAAAACCAATCAGAAGACTCGAAAGAAAAGATAACGCTTAGAGCCTAGAGCCTACAGTAGGGAGTAAATAGGCAATCGGCTGATTTCTTGCGTCATATCCGTGTATGCATGTATATGTTGGTGGGAACGTAAATCCACAATCCAATATACACTCACATATATATATAATCCTAAATAAAAAATACATATTGACCTTTCATCCGACCCTGACATAAATATGTCTCCTGCAAGAAAGTGATAAAAAGGGATCGCAGCAGGTCAATTGGTTCCTTTTTTTTTTTCTTGACCCTTCAGGGTGGATTTTCACTTTTCTACGAAAAGGTTTTCTTGTGATATACTTACTCCTTGTAAAATTCTGTATTATATTTTATATTATAAAATTAAATTTCTTTATATAAGTCCGAGTTAATTTAAAATTAATTAAAAAAGAATTGGAGTAAAAAATCCTTTTAAATGATATGCAACACCATAATAAAATTTTGGATATTTTTTTTTTTAAATAATTATTTGTTCTTCATCATTAATTTTAAATTAATTACAAAATAATTATAATAAAATACATTTTTAAATGAACTGCAGCACCATGAATATAATTTTTGTAAATAAGCATTTTATTTTTTGTTAATCAATTTTATTTATTTTTTCACGATCCTGAATCTTATTTATTTTTTCACGATCCTGAATCTTAGACAGGTATCTTAAGTGGACAGTTGAATTTGTAGGGAATTAGGCAAACGGCGTATAAGCGCCAGAAAAATTTTAGTAGTATGTAATTAGGCAAACGATGATCCTGGCAAGTTTCATTTTTACATGATCTTTTCTTTACATGCATATTTCCCTTAATGGGACCCAATGCAAGATATCAGAAAATATAGAAAACATAGACGGCGATGATCCTGACAAGTTTCATTCTTACATGATCTTTTCTTTACATGCATATTTCTCTTAATGGAAACCAATGCAAGATATCAGAAAATGTAGAAAACATAGACGGCAATGATCCTGGCAAGTATAATTTTTGACATGATCGTTTGCTTTTATGCCAATAGAGGGCGTATAAAATATTACGGTAGATGGCGCTGCCCAATTTTACACAAACTTGACCCATAGATGGCGCCACTAAATTTACGTCGCACGCCGTTTGCCTAAAAAACTCTTATCTGATAAATTTCCACTCCCTAGAATCGATGACATTTTAGATCAACTAGGTAGAGCAAAGTATTTCTCATGTCCCGACTTAACATATTTCTCATATAACATCCTTTTCAACGAACATCCTTTTTCATATCGTTTCACGCGATTACCATTCGGTTTAAAAATAGCGCCAAACTCCTTTCAAAGAATGATGATATAGCTTTCTCTGGATTGGAGCCTTCCCAAGCATTTCTTTACATGGATGAATAGTCATAGGTTGCTCCGAAATCCACATGCTCAAGAACCTAACTGATGTTTTCGAGAAATTTAGGAAACACAACCTTAAGTTACATCCCGAAAAATGTTCATTTTTCATGCATGAAGTCACCTTCCTATGACATAAATGCACAAATAAAGGAATCTTGCCCGACGACAAAAATACGACGTCATTCAAAATTACCCAGTCCCACATGATGTGGACAGCGCTAGAAGATTCGTTGCATTTTGCAATTATTACAGACGTTTCATATAGAATTTTGCAGAGTACTCCCGTCACATAACAAGATTATGTAGGAAAAATGTAAAATTCGAATGGACAACAGAATGTCAAAACGCTTTCGAACATCTAAAATCAGCATTAATAAACCCAACTCTGTTGCAACACCCAGATTTTAGCAAAGAATTTTGCATAATTACAGATGCTAGCAAATACGCTTGTGGAGCAGTACTAACTCAGAATAAAAATGGATTACAGCTCCCAGTTGCATACGCATCAAGATCCTTTACGAAAGGTGAAAGCAACAAGAGCACTACAGAACAAGAATTAGCAGCTATTCATTGGGCAATAACATACTTCAGACCATATATATATGGTAGACACTTCACTGTCAAAACAGACCACAGAGCACTTACCTATTTATTTTCAATGATAAATCCCAGTTCCAAACTAACACAAATGAGACTTGAATTAGAGGAATATAATTTTACAGTAGAGTATCTAAAGGGTAAAGATAATTATGTAGCCGATGCGCTGTCTAGAATAACAACCACCGACTTGAAAAACATACATTTAAACATTAAATACATACAATTGCATAAGCAATCCATAGAAAAAGCTTCTAAGCCCAACGTATATGAAGTCATTAATAATGATGAAGTACGTAAAGTAGTGACCTTGCATGTAAATGACAATATGTGTTTATTTAAGCACGGAAGGAAAATTACAGCAAGATATAATGTTAGCGATTTGTATACTAATGGAACCCTTGACTTAGGTCAATTCTTTCAAAGGCTTGAAAAGCAAGCCCGTATGCACAAAATCAGCCAACTTAAAGTGGCACCATGGGAAAATATCTTTGAACGTGTTTCAATTGATAATTTTAAAAATATGGGCAATTATATATTGAAATCATTAGGAGTAACGCTACTCAACCCGGTGACCGTAATAGAAAATAATAAAGAAAAAGAAGCTATATTGTCTACATTTCACGATGATCCAATACAAGGTGGTCATACAGGCATTACTAAAACCTTGGCCAAGGTCCAGGGGCACTATTACTGGAAAAAAATGTCCAAATACATAAAAGAGTACATAAAGAAATGTCCTAAATGCCAAAAGTCAAAAACAACTAAACACACTATAACTGAAACTCCACAAAGAGCTTTCGATAGAGTAATTGTGGATACGGTTGGTCCTCTACCAAAATCAAACAATGGAAACGAGTATGCAGTAACACTCATATGCGATTTAACCAAATACCTAGATGCTAGAATCTCATAAAATAAAACAAAAAATTATTTACGACAAAACTAGTTTAGATTTTGAGTTGAAAATAGGAGATAAGGTCTTATTAACCCTTTCATGCCCGATGTTGCATATACGCAACATTGTATTTATGAGCCTCTAACTCCCGTATTTTAATTCTTTTTGTTTTGATTCTTTCGCAGAAAAATAGCTGCATGTGTTGAGTGAGATTATACAAATTTTTTCGGGAGCCAGCTGCTCACGCGTTCAGTTTGTAGCTATTTTCCCGAGAGTGTAGCTGACAAATTCATTGTGCAAAAAAAAAGTTTGAAAAGTTTGGTTTTTGAAAAGTGTTAAACATTAAAATAATTACTTTATCCTAATACCAAGTTTAGCAACTTTATAAAGAAAGGTAAGGAAGTATTTAAAACAAAACCACGCATGAAAATATTATTTAGTTTGTTTGTAATTTGCATATGTTTGCATATACGTAACATCCTGTAGCTCTCGAACCAGGACACCTAGGACATTAAAATTTTTGTCAGTTGATATTGGGGTCAATTCTAGCTTAAATGTCTACTCAAAAAATTGTTGGCCACGCCCATTTTAATTTGGGCATGAGAGGGTTAAAAAATGAAACTGGACATAAGCTAGATTTTAAATCAGAGGTCGGCACCCCAATACATTGATATAATTTTACCGCATTAGTGTTAGTAACGTATAGTAGAAAGTAGGCTTTGAGCATGACGTTTCACACATTTATACTGTGTGTGTGTGGCAGAGCTCGGGCAGAGAAATTTCCTATGCCCCCGAGATAGGGCCGTGCCGACCTCTGTTTTAAATATACAGGCCCCTATAAGGTAGAACAAATAGGAGATAGGGATAATATAACTATATCAGACAATAAAAATAAAAAACAAATAGTACATAAAGATAGATTAAAACTTTTTATTTCTTAATCAATCAACATTTCATAAATATATCACGTATGACCATACATAAATAAAAAAAAAAGAGAAAAATAAGCTTACCGAATATAAAAATACAAAAAAAAAAAAACTTATTACATCATTTATTAAATTTTGTACAATCTATGTTAGAAAATAACTTCATTATATTACGTTATTTTTCAAAAGGAGGGAGATGTAATATGCACATATATGCACTATTAATATCATATATATATATCGACCACCCACTGTACCAAGAGTACTTAAAGGGTACACACTGTAACACTTTGTCGCAGTGTTTATGTTATCCAAGGTCTCGGTCATAAACCTAAGTGCACCGAAGTATGAATCGCCCGCTGTGCCTTTGCTGTACGCCGAAAAGTGCATATGTCCGCATATACGTAACACGAGTGGACCTTATGCATGTCCACATACCTCCGCCTAAGCGAACATAACATAAATATATACTCATATATAAATATTTAAGAATACATAACCGTCCCTCTGCTGCCGCTTCGGGCAGCGCAGCTACGGGACTTAGACTTCCTTTAACTCATAAGTAAATTTGTAAAATCAGAAACTCCCATGAGCTCGGAGCGGCAACAACAGTTGCTCCGAAGACAATAAAAACCTAAAACCAAATAAAGAGCCTTTGAAGAACCTAGTTAGGCTTAAGATTAGAGAAAAAATAATTCGATTTATAACGTTGAAGAGGAAACGTCTTGTTTCGTTTTCGACGTTTAAATGTTCAGTGGAGTGGAAGTGGAAGAATTATTTGGCCTCCCCGTGTGAACGGGTTAACGCCACAGCTAATGTATGAAATCTTATTTCAGGAGATCTTAAAATTGCGCTTGCATTAGCGAAAATTTTTTTTTATATATTATTTTTGGCTTGTTTTAAGAACAACGTTATCGATATGTAGTTGTCGAATGGTTCATTTGCAAAGAAGCGATAAATATCATTATATTTATTGGAAAATGGAAATGTTGGAAATGCTTGTGTATTTTGAACAATTTAAAATAAGATGTGAAATATTTTCCACTGCATTGCATGTGTCGCAAACAGCATTGTCAAAAACACTCATTTTTGATAAAGTGTACTTATCGAATGCATGTCCGCTAAGGATTCTATTTAATCGTCTTGTGTCTATACGGTCGAAAATATCAGTTTTATAAAACCTAGGTTTCTTGGTGATGAAAGGCCAAAAGTTCCATAGTGAATACGTTATAGTCTCTTTCCCAATCATCTTGAATGTAATGAAATATATAGTTGATCGCATCACTCAATGTCCATCTAACATATTTGAAGGAGCCGTGTATAGAAGCGTTCTTTGCTGCTCGATCAGCAATTTCGTTTTCCCAAATATTTGCATGGCTGGGTATGTGGTGAACTACAACCTTTGGAAGCATAGGACAATTTTCGATTTTGGAGAATATTTCCTGGGCAATATAATTGCTGGAGCCGTTATTTTGTAAAGTTTGAATAGCGCCAAGCTTTATATATTTAGAATAGATTCTACTGTAGCTGGTTTTAGTGTATGAGCATGAAAGAGGTAAGAGTAAAGCAGTTGGAAGTCTGAACGCGTAGGATTTGGCTAACTCTTTAGCTGTACGAATTCAAATCTGTAAATGGGTGGTAGTTCAGCAGCGAGATAATAAATAATTTTGACAGGAGTTGATTAAAAAGGCCTAAAGCGATTGTTCAAAACCAGAACATGGTGATACAGCTGCTCGTAGCACAACAGTCTAAATAATCTCTGCAGGCGCTACGAATATCAATGCGGAACGCCAATGGTGTATCGCGGCATAAACTAGAATTGTCACAATTCTTGACCGGAAACCATATTGACGTTATGCTACTGGTGGAAACGCATCTTACAAGCAAATACCACTTTCATATAAGAGGCTACACAATCTACCGCACAGATCATCCAGATAGGAAAGCCCACGGCGGAACTGGAGTTCTAATCAGAAAACGCATTAAACACCATTTTCACAAAAGGTTTGCAACAAACTTCTTGCACATCGATACAAATTCAGTCAAGCAACGGAATCCTTTCAATCGCTGCCGTTTACTGCCCTCCTCGTTTCTCAATCTCGGAAGGACAATTTATGGACTTCTACAATTCACTTGGGGATCGATTTATAGCGGCAGGAGACTACAATGCCAAATATACGCAGTGGGGATCATGTCTAGTGACTCCCAACGGAAGCCAATTGTACAATGCAATTATAAATGTGAAAAATAAACGGGACTACGTTTTCCCTGGAAGTCGCACACACTGGCCAACAGACTCACGAAAGCTCCCAGACCTTATTGATTTTGCAGTGACAAAAAACATACCTCGCAATCTAATAAGTGCCAAAGCAGTCTCGGACTTATCATCAGACCACTCGCCTGTGCTTCTAACGCTTCTTCAAAGCCCAGAAAGAACCTAACACCCCTTCACCCTGACGACGCCAAAAACGAACTGGCTAAAATACAAAAAGTACGTGAGTGCCCACATAGAACTCGCCCCGGAATTTAACATGGAATCGGATTCCTCAGGCTAACGAAGTAACGTACCTTGGAGTCCACCTTGATAGACGACTTACCTGGCGTAAGCACATCGAATGCAAAAAGATGCACCTGAAAGCCAGCAGCCTCCACGTGATCATAAACTCACGCTCGCCACTGTGCCTAAACTACAAGTTACTACTACATAAGATTAGATAAGATAAGATATAAGATTTGATACACCTCTTGTTAGTCTCGCAAAGAGACCTGAGCAATTCTGGTGGGGGCACGTTTGTTTGACTCCTTTGAACCAGGAGAAAGACTTCGCAAAGAGAAGAAAGCTCTCTCTTCCTGGAAGAGAAAGCTCTCGGCGGTTGGCGACCCATCCGAATCATCTCGAAGTCCTCCTAGTGGCCGGGAGGTAAATGGTTCGCTCGGCAGGTGAATCCGTCCCCAGCTGCCCGGTCACAAGAACGTGTGACCAGAGTTGCATGTTGGCGATGTTTTTGTTGTTGCACTACTCATTCAGTTGCCGGATCTGCGTTTTTTCCATGTGGCCGGATTGAGGGACATGTTAAGGGGGTATAAACAAAACGGAAAGGCTCCGACGATATTATTTCTGGCCTAACATGGTTAACAACGTAAAAACCTTTGTCAATACTTGCAATATTTGTAAGGCCACGAAACACCCTAATCGATGGTTTAAACCTCCTTCGGGAAACTCTGGAATACTTCAGCGTTTCTTTCAAAAGATATTTGTTAATTTTTTAGGATCCTATCCACGTAGTAAGTCGGGAAATGTAGGTTTATTTATGGTGCTGGATTACTCACCAAGTTTTCATTTTTGAATCCAGTCCGTAAGTTCACCGCCAACTCAAATATGCGATATTTGGAAAAAGGTCTTTTTCATTGTTTTGGCGTTCCAGAATATGTAGCTTATGATAATGGCTATAATAATATAAATCGCAAATTTTTAATTCGCTAAACTTAATTGCTTGTTAAACAAATGTAATATATATATAAATATAATAAATATAATTTTCAACTATTACGAGACTTATGTATGCTAGAAGATCAAAGTCCTTCGTAGCAAGATCACGCAGCAAAGTCCAAGTTTGGAATAATCAAAAGTAAAAATAACAAAAAGCTTTGTTATGCTAAAATTTCCTTATCTATAGATAATCAATTATCTACCTAGAATTGATCATTGGAGTATCGGTCCAAGCATAGAATAAGCAGCGGACAAGTTTATATCTCTTGTGGCTGCTAAGATAAGCGCATCGCTCGCGGTTCAACTCAAGTATATATTTAACCCCAAAAAAACAGGTGGTGGGAAATTTTCCTATAAGTTTCCACAGCTTAAGCGCCGAGGGAAATGAGTGCAGCGCTCAGTGCATAAAAAGTGAAGTACATTTTTTTTTTGTTTTCGGCCTCGGTTTTTTTTGTTTTCGGTTTTTTTTTAATCCGACTTATTTTTTTTTAAGTCGAATCGGCAGTAAATACCCAAATTTTTCCCTTTGTTCTTACATTTTTTGCCAGTTCTACCCCTGAAAAGGGCTCGCAACGCCACATCACGGCATCAGATGGATTAATTATAATTGGTGCAAGAAGTGGAATTTTCTTGGAAAGTTGCATGTGGTATAACTTCGGTGTTTTTAGAGTGAGAGAGTGAGAGAATTTTACATGAGCGCTATTTTTGGCAAAATAATTCGACATGCCAAATTTCGTAAGGATCGGACGACTATATCCTATAGCTGCCATATAACTGAACGATCGGAAATGACACAACTTTCGTGTTTTTGAAGATAGAAAGCTGGAACTTGGTACAGATTATATTTTTGGTCAGTTGATCCGACCTACCAAATTTCATAACTATCGACTATATCTTATAGCTGCCATATAACTGAACGATCGGATATGGTTTTTGGTAGAAATACCAACTTTGGTATGTTTGAAGATAGAAGTTTGGGACTTTTTTTAGATTTTGTATTGTAATAAATTTGATTATATATTCATATTCCCATAAGGATCGGTCAACTATATCATATGTTTGCGATATATATCCGTTTTTAACTGCAAAGGTATATAAACTTCGGCTCCGCCCGAAGTTAACTTTCCTTTCTTGTTTATTTTAGTATAATTTATTTTTGGAGCTTGGAGTTTAATAATGTAAGAAGAAACGATTCCAGTTCCCCTAATTTTGTATTTTATATTTAATTATTTAAATACTAAAATTGGATGGTTCGAAAATATTATTTATTTTGGTGAATATAAATATATATACTTACATAAAAATAACCTTTAAGCCCAAAATTAAAGATTGATCGCTCAACCCGTCAAAAATTTTTTGGACGAGAAAAATAAACTGTATGCTGTATAGTTAGTGGTCCAATTCACAAATCTCAGCACCCAAAATTAAAGAAATTTGAGGTGTTTAAACCAGTGTGTCAACAGTTAAAAGAGTGATTTGAAAACACATAAAACTTAAAAAAAAAACACCTTTAATGATGCACGTAAAGCTTCACAAGCTGGACGAGCTAATGGAAAAAAGTGTTTTTTTCCAAAATCACTTTTTTCCAACGAAAAAAAATTCATTTGGACGGCCCCGATGGATACAATTATTACTGTCAAGATCTTGGTAGAACTTGCCTGAGGAACTTGCTCGAATGCTCGATTTAATTTGTCTTTTCTTTCAATTTTTGCACAAATACCTGCGGTTCTGCCTTAGGATCCTTCAATCCCGCTGCCACTTTCCTCGTACAGTTGATGCAGGTACAGGACATGGAGCTCGCTGGTGATCCTGGTGGTAATGATCCTGGCTTTCACGGGCTTGTGGCGGTTTCACGACTTGGTGAATTTTTTTTTTCAATTAATGTTGCACTTCACGGACGCGTTGCGAGCATCTTTTTGTTTTTGTTTGAATGTTTGTTTGTTGGTATTTGTTTTTTAAAAACAAATTTATTAAATAATTGCTACAAGGTCCACCTGCGGCGCCAAAATGTTGATTGAGATTAGTTTATCTCTCACGATAAAACATAAAAATAGGGTGGCTGCTAAATGTATAAAAAATAGCGAAAGCGGAAAAGATGTGGCCTCGTCAACGTTATAATTCGATCTATATTTTCTCTAATCTTAAGCCTAACTTATCCATTGCGGCGAAGCGGGGCGAATTCGCTCAAGAGCGAATATGAGCTTTCGCTCCCGCTCCGCGCTAAACTATCTTAGACTAGATTTACATACTAACAATTCAACTACAAAATACAATTCAAATTAACAACAACTTCAAATTTATATCAAATCTAAACAAACACGACGAATCCATTAACACTGGTCTAAGGGTCCGTTAACACATTGTATTTAAAAATTATTTTTTCACAAATATTTATGTTTAATTCTGAAAATATTTTCTTAGTTTCTTCTAAACATTTAACTCTTTTGAAAAAATGTATAAATAAACGGAAATAAAACGGAAATAATAATAAATAAACGCAATGAATAAACGGACAAAAAAATTAATCACAATCAAATCAGTCACATTTGCCCCATCTGTACAAACGGAAGATGCTTTACTTTGTTATTATATATTAGAAAAAAGGGTATAAAATAAAATTTGGCCTGTTATATGCCATGAAGCGAAATTACATAGTAAATTTCCTTAAAAGAAGATCAATTAAAATCTTGTAACATGTAACCATTTAAGCGGGCAGATGGTAGTGTAGCTGCAAGGAGGTTGCACACGCTGGTTTCGGCTTTTTGGTCGGTAGAAGCGAGTGTCACTGCGCGGGTGGAGTTGGAGCAGATGACTTAAAGCTGGGCGGGTGTTTTGCCACAGTCGTTGCCCACCCTTCCATGATGAGTTCCGCGAAATAATTATGTGTGATCCCAAAGAAATCGGCGATTTAATTTCACTTGCCATCTTCATCCTGTATGACTCCCACAGATATAGATTTGCAATTCATGTTTAATCGTTATTTATCAATGGATATTAGGTTCAATTAGGATATTAGGCATCATGCAAAAACAGGGAATTTTAAATTAAGTATATAATTAAATGTATTTAGTAGATATGTTATAATCTTTGACCGAAAAAAGATTATCTTAGAATTTGTATCTCTATTAATCGGCAAAAAAAATAATATGTCGAATTAAAATGAAATAAAAATATGTAAGGCTATATAAAAGTAATATTAATAATAATAATAATAATAATAAAATTTTTTTCAGTGTAACATAGTTCTGTATTTTAATTGCAAGCCGCATTATCATGTAAAGCTTTTAGTGCACTGAGAGAAATCTGTATAACCACAAACAATTTTTAACTAGGGTAATGTTTTTTTTTTTTTTTATTTACTTAAGGCTAGACCGATTGTAGGTGAAAGGCTTGCTCCCTGAATAAGACTGCCAACTTTTTAATTCGATCGATCCAATTCGGACTGGGGACGGCGAGTCGGCTCTAATGTTTATGTCTGGCTTGGGCCATGGAAATTGTTATGGGAATGTTTACAAGTGGAGCTTGATGGTTAGTCTGGATAATCATTTGGGGATCATCTGAAACGAGTGAGGGGAAATTAGGAGACAAGATAAGAAATGGTATGACGCATTCAGCAGGGGCTACTGCGTTTTTCAAATAATGTTTACATTGCCTATTTGGTTTTTTTTTTTTGTAATAGTAGGGTGATGTTTATTTAAAACTGTCCATTAGGGACAACCATTAAATGTTATCGCATAAACTTCACTTATAGATAATTTTAAATATTAATATGGTAGAAATAAATTAGAGTAGTAAGGGGAGGTCCAGCGGGTGAGTCCTTTTTAGTCTTCTGGGCTGCTCGCCGTTGTCCAACAGGTTCGGGTGATTATGAAGTTTCTGCATGTAACGTGCGCTGCTTCTTTGTATCTCGTCCTTGACCCAAGGGAAATTGAGAACCTCGTGGATAGTGCGATTGTCATGATAGACGTGGGCCCCAGTGGCGATTCGAAGGGCTCTATTTTCGAAAGCTTGCATAGTTCGGACATTCGTCTTGCTCGCAGTGCCCCAGAGCTGTATGCCGTACGTCCAGATTGGGCGTATTATGGCCTTGTAAATGAGGAGTTTAGTGGAAGTTCTCAGCTTCGATCTCCTACCAATAAGCCAGTAGAAGGATCGAAGTCTTTGATTAGCCTGTTTCCTTTTCTTAATCAGATGAGGCTTCCAGGTGAGCCTCCTGTCTAGGGTAAATCCCAGGTACTTGGGATTGTCTACCTGTGGGATTGGAGAGCCGTTAAGGTTAACTGGAGGGCAGTTGCCTTTGCAGAGAGAAAATGTGGTGGCAGTGGACTTCTCATTATTGACGGCAATGTTCCATCGCTTTTGCCAGTCGCTGAGCAAGTCAAGCTGCAATTGCATCGTTTCGGCTGCCCCCGATGCGCTATCGGCGGTGGTAAGGAAGGCGGTGTCGTCTGCATAGGTTGCTGCGAGCAGGTCAGGCCTCTGAAGAACAGGGAGGTCGGCCGTGTAAGCATTGTACATCAACGGGCCAAGAACGCTGCCTTGGGGTACACCAGCGTGAGCTTCTCTTATACCGGGGATGGCCTCGCCACATCTAACAGCAAATTTACGGTCTTCCAAGAACGACTTTAGGAACTGGAAGTATGGTCGGGGTAGGCCAGTCTATAATTTATATAGAAGACCGGGATGCCAGACTCGGTCAAACGCCTGCTTCACGTCCAGCATGACGGCCATGCAGTCTTTCTTGGTTTCAAATGCGTCCAGGATGCACTGCACCACCACTGCTCTGGGGTACCGTGTCGCCGCCTGAAGCCAAACTGGTGGTCAGGGATCAGTCCAGCCTCGTCAAATACTGTCAGTGCTCTGCTTAAAAACACTCGTTCCAATATTTTGGAGAGCATTGGTAACAAACTTATTGGTCGGTAGGACGAAAGGTTTGCTTAAGAAAAAACAAAACAAACCTCGGCTTAAGAGAAATAACCTAAAAGGGTACTTGGAGAGAATAAACAATTGCTCTAAGAGATTCTAAGAGAAAGGGACAATTTGCTGATGCAGTAGTTGAGTCATTTGTGAAGAGTGATAAGATCGGAAGATCGAACCAATTCGGACTGGTGACGGCGAGTCGGCTCTAATGTTTATGTCAGGCTGGGGCCATGGAAAATTTCATGGGAATGTTTACAAGTGGAGCTTGATGTTTAGTCTGGATAATCTTTTGGGGATCATCAGAAACGAGTGAGGGGAAATTAGGAGACAAGAAAAGAAATGGCATGACGCATTAAGCAGGGGCTACTGCGTTTTGCAAATAATGTTTACATTGCCTATTTGGTGAGGCAATTTATTAGTTGGATAGCACACCCCCTTCTAAATTGAAGCGTCCCGATTCAAATGATGGTGCAGTCATGGAGTTTAATTGAGCTGTTAATTCGGCTACGATTATTTCTTCATGCGGGATTTCTTCATCGGACAAATTATTGGTTTTTAAAATATTGCTAAGCCGTGGTTTAATGCTTTTACAATATGTTCTTAATTTATAAATTAATAACCAAATTATATATGTTGAAATTAATTTGATTACAATTAATGTTAGTGGTATTCTGGTTTGTTTAGATTCGTGGACTGTTAATCTGCCAGTAGTGATTAAGAGTTGAATTTTGAATTGGTTAAGTGTTTTATTAGTTTCTCGTTTCTAAATTGTTAATTTGGATTCTGGATAAAGCGTCCGCTACAACATTAGTTGTACCTGGTTTGTATTGAATTTTTGGTTTAAAACTTTGTATGAATTAATACCAACTTTTCATGTCAATATTTGGGTTTCTGTCAGATATTGAATACGCTAATGGCTGATGATCGGTGTGAATTGCTATTCCTACCACGCTATATAAGTAGTTTCTTAGGTTTTTTAATGCCGAAACAATTGCTAATAATTCTTTATTGTTTGTGGCGTATGCTTGTTTTGTTTTATTAAGGGTTTTTGAAATAAAGGTTATAGGTTTACCCTCTTGTGACAAAACCGCTCCTAATGCTATATTTGAAGCGTCTGTTGTAAGAATGAATTTTTTACTATAATCTGGTTGCACTAATTCAAGTTGATTAGTAAGGTTTTGCTTAAGTTCATTGAATGCTTTTACAGCTGGTTCGTCCAACTGTACCGACTTTTTCTCGACATATTTTTAGATATATAAAGGATATTTATTGTTCTAGTTAAATCATTAAAAAGTTCCTCTACTGAATTTGAGGAAATTATTTTATCGTCCATATAGACGTGGCCGTCCACGTCTGCCGTCCATTGCTCGTTGGAAGATTCTTGGAGCGTTAGTTAAGCCAAAAGGCATTCTTAAAAATTCGTATTTACCGTTATTTATAGAAATAGACGTTTTTTGAATATCGGATTCTCTCATTAATATTTGATGAAAATCTGATTCCAGGTCAATTGTGGAAAAAATTATACGGACTCCTGCTAGGTTGTATAATTTGTTCGGACAACATTCTTTTAATTTTTTGTTATTAACAAATTTTGCTACGGATTGGGCATATGTGTATTGTTTACCATCTATGTATATGGCAAATGGGTCTATCATGTTATAAGTTTATTTCCCCTCTAATATCAGTGCGGAAAGGAATTCGCATATTTATTTTAGAGTGTTCATCTTTGATATGGTTTATTATTATATTTATTAATTGTTCCATACCATCTTCTGATTTCAACTGTTTGTTGTTTAGGCAATGTTTTTTGATTTTTTTTGTAGATCTTCATTTATTGATTGGATGGATTTTATTGAACTAAAATCCTTTGAACGCTCTGATTCGGAGCTGTAGTCATAGCCGCTTGTTTCGACGCAGACTGAATTTGATTTAATTTGTTTTAGCTGGTTAAAATATTTGTTTATTAAGAATTCGTTCAGAGGATGATTACATATTTCCTCGGTGTGGCAAAGATTTTCTTTACACACTTTATTGTGAAAAAGTAATTTTTTCTCTTTCCCATGATATTGTATAACTCCCTTTTTGGTGTCGATTTTTTTAAGTAGATTATAACCGACTAACAAGTTAGTTTCTAAACCCTCGATTTCATAAAAGATATATATAATATTGAAAATTGTTATCATGTGATAATATTTTATTACCGAATATCCGTTTACTGTTGAAACCCTTTTAAACAAAGGAAAATAGGGAGTAAATATGGAGTTCATTATTATTTAAATATCTTCTCTTTTTAATGTAACAAGCGGTTGCGCCTGTATCAATTAGTACTTTAAAATTTTTATTTTTTTTTTTGTCAAATCGTATTAAGAAGGTAATCTTACTCTTGACCTTCCCCTAAAAAATGGTCCTCCTGAATACTTATTATTAATTTTCATGGTTTTATTTTGTAGTGTATTTACTGTATTCTCAAGCTCTCGCTTTACTGGAAAATGACTTGGACCAGCTGCTTGATTTGCAAAGTTTTTTGGATTGTTATTAGATGGACGGCTATAATTTTGTTGATAATAGTTTGGTCGACCTGAAAACGAACGATCTTGGTTTTGGTTTGCGACAAAATTTTGGGTATATCCCTGACGATAAATATTAGATTGCCCTTTTGGTCGGTTTATGAACTATATGGAAGGATCGACTTCCATTGGTTTCGGGGTTTGCTGTCCCTGAACGTTATTCTGGTCGAAATTAGTCTGTTGGGGCCAACTTTGGTTTTGGCCGTTTCCCATTGATTTTTAGGTTTATTAAAATTTTGTTTTGGTTGGACTGAATTAAACCTTAGATAATTATTTTGCCTTCGGTCTTCATTTTGAAAGCCGTAATATATATTGGCGAATTGTGCTCTAAAATTATTTTGAGATTCTAGTTCTTGCACTTTTGCTAAGGCGTTTTGAAGGTCGGGTGGATTTATCGAGAAAAGCGTCTCTGCTGTTGATTCGTTTAGACCAGAAATAAAGATTCTTAGAGCATTGGTCCTAATTACTTTATTAGTTTCTTTTGTAAATTCGCTTCTTTACCATATGTCATTAGGGTTTTATTGATCAGTGGGGTCATCTTTTTGTTTACCTCGTTATAGAACTCCGTAATAGACAATTTACCTTGTCTAAGAATACTTAGTTCAGCTTCTAGAATGTGGATTGGTCTTCTCCTTACCTCGTTATAGAACTCCGTAATAGACAATTTACCTTGTCTAAGAATACTTAGTTCAGCTTCTAGAACGTGGATTGGTCTTCTATCATTATAAAAAAAATCCAATCTAGACAAAATTGTATTGAAATTAAGAACTGTTCCATGGTTGGTCAGGGCGTCATGTGCCGCTCCCATGATTTTGTTACGAATTATGGTTAACGCTATAAAATATTGTTCACTGTTTACTTTATATAAAGTCATTGCTGTCTGTCGGGTCAGGCAGCAGCCGCTAAATTAATTATAGTTTATTTATTAAGCTAAAGTATGGATATATCGCCTTAGTTGGTTGCAAGCCGACTCTTTCTCGGCCGCTCGACTTCAACGGGCCTATTTTAAGAGAGCTTTAGCTTCGCAATCACTATCGAGAGCTTTAGCTTCGCGTATGTCTAGTCGAGCCGCACTCTCTGTCCATATTATTAGTCACTGCTTAGCACCATAAACTGGATGATCACAATGGTTGATCCCAGTTTCATCTGCCTGCAGTATAAATAAAATATAACGTACTATAATTAAATTCGCTTTCATTTCCCGGCATTGAAAACTCTCAATGACCAAACACTGTCTCTGCAGCCTCCCTCCAGCCTAAATACTGAGTTTGCTCCCCGTTAAATTTGGGCAGAGCTTTAATCACTTCAAATGTTGTATCACAACTTATATTTGGATCAATTGTCTGAATTTTATAATCTTTTATCGTTTTTTCCTTACTTTCTACGTTTGCCGATAACACAGCCACACAAAAAAAAAAATATTTTTTCGGGTTTGGAGGTCAGACCATGTTTACTATATGTTTTCGGGGTCGCTGAATCCGAATCCGAGGTCCAAAAAACCGTAGCACGTCAGGGTTCTGACATAACCTCAAAAAACCTTATACAAAATTATATTGGAGTCCGTGGGTCAGACCATGTTTATTATATGTTTTCAGGGTCGCTGAATCCGAATCCGAGGTCTAAAAAACTCCAGAATGTCAGGTTTACGACATAACCTCAAAAACTTGATAAAATTTTTATTTTCGATTGAAAGGATTCCGTTGCTTGAGTGAATTTGTATCGATGTGCAAGAAGTTTGTTGCAAAACTTTTGTGAAAATGGTGTTTAATGCGTTCTCTGATTAGAACTCCAGTTCCGCCGTGGGCTTTCCCATCTGGATGATCTGTGCGGTAGATTGTGTAGCCTCTTATATGAAAGTGGTATTTGCTTCTAAGATGCGTTTCCACCATTAGCATAACGTCCAGATGGGACGTAAATAGATTATTTAGACTGTTGTGCTACGAGCAGCTGTATCACCATGTTCTGGTTTTGAACAAGCGATTGCATGGTCGTTTTCATGAATTACATAAGCTCCATCATACTTTGTTGGAGGGTAAGCTTCATAGTTTCCGTTTTGCTGTGTGGATGTTCTGAAAATCTATATAAATAAAAATGCTTTGTTCGTATCTACGTCATTTATTGACTTGAAAAGTTCTGAACCGTTTAAGCCCAAATTTTTACCCAACATGCGTTGAGGTTCCAGCTCGGTTTATGTCTACTTTTGATGTTGATAGCTTATCTGCGTTTGCGAATATATCAGTTTTTTTCGCGTTTCCCCGTCCCCCTACTTTTCTATTTAGGCAGACAGCTAAGAAGAAAATGTCAAATGAAAATGTCAAAATGTCAGAAACGAAGTCATTAGAAACGAAGTCATGCCACCCAAGAAGTCGAATTTTGGTCGTCTTACTCGCAATACAAAAGCAAAAAGACGTAACATTTCAAATAGGACTGACGAAGAGCGGGCCTCCATTCGAGAGACTGAGCGGCTGAGAGCCATGCGGATACACAACGCGGAATCAGCAGAAACGCGAGCAGCTAGGCTTGAGCGAACACGATTGAGAGTTAGGCAGTCGCGTTCTGCAGCAATCGATTTGATTCGGTCTCAAAATAATCAACGCGACAGGGCAAGGGTAGCTGAAGCGCGTTTACAGCTTGCAACAGATCGAAACCTGCAATACAATCTGTTGATTACAGCTCGAATCGCAATGTCGTTATTGGCCGGATGAATCAGGTATGCACACACTGTCAGGCTCTCAAATTCAACAACGAACCAAAAGGATTGTGTTGCGCTTCCGGGAAAGTGAAATTGCCTCAACTTGAAGCACCACCAGAGCCTCTACACTCTATTAGCTGGATCTACTGCTGAATCGAAGCATTTCCCGTCAAACATTAGGAAATACAACTTGCTTCCAAATGACGTCATTTGGTGCGGAAATTTTAACTGGGCAATTCATGCCAACTTTTAAAATCAAAGGACAAATCTATCACAAAGCCGGTTCCCTGCTTCCGTTCTCAGACAGCGAACACAAATTTCTTCAAATGAACTTCATTGGTGATGATGGAGCTGAAGTCGATGCACTTTATGGAATCAATACCTCGGTGAAGAAGCCCATTATTTTGCAGCTACAAAAGCTTTTTCACGTACGGAACCATTTGGTGCGTTTGTTCAAAACAGCAATCGATATGATGCCTTCGGATACCAATAAAATTGTCATTCATGCAGACAAAACGCCTGCTGGAGAACATATCAGGACATACAATGCTCCAACTATAGACGAAGTGGCAATTGTCATAGTCGGGGATCAGTTCCAACCTCGAGATATTGTTCTCCATCGACGAAACGATCGATTGGTAAACGTCGCAGAATGCTTTGCAGTATCCACTCATCTTCTGGGATGGTTCCGATGGATAGCATTTTAATGTGAGGATGGTAGATCCAGTCAATGGTGTAGAAACGAATAAAAAGTGCAGCGCGATGAACTTTTACTCATACCGATTAATGGTTCGGAGGACCGATGACAATCATATATTGAAATGTCGTCAGTTGTTTCATCAGTACATTGTCGATATGTATGCCAAAATTGAAAAAGAACGTTTGCTGTTCCTCCGATTGAATCAGACGAAACTTCGGTCCGAGGAATATATCCATTTGCGGGATGCTGTGATGAATGACCGTAATACAACCAACGTTGGAAAGCTTACGATTTTGCCATCCTCATACATAGGTAGTCCACGAAAATTATTCTTTTTTGTTTGACTTATTTCTTATGCGTGCAACCACAATATGCCACAGCGAAACGTGGCAGGGTACTGCTAGTATTATATATAAAATATATAAAAACGGTGCGCTGGCGCTGAGTCGACAGCAAACAAGCCTTTCTAAAAGAGAACCCAAAATCAATATAATAAAGACGCTCAACGGAGTCACTCCGAATGAAAACGAACAATCTTCTCTTAAAATCTTAGTGGAGATAAATGTACTATTTTACAATACAAATTGGCAGAGCTATGGCCATTGGAAGGAGCAAAAGTGGGAGAATTCAAAATTTTCATCAATCGGACAAAAAATACAAAAGTTTCGAAAATCGGAAGGGGTCCTCTATGAAAATCACCAATTTAATGTTTTCCTCCTATGTTGGCGTTAAACCAAAAAGTGAAACGATACATCTGCTAACAATATTCAGAAGTCCTTACTTCTGAGTCTTAAAATTTAAGGAATTGTGAATTTGGAATTTGAATAACCCATTCAGTTGGATTCCAAAACAAACTGCAAAACCACCTTTGTCTAGTTTTGCTTTCTAATAAATAATAAAATAATTGTATTTGTTTATTCTAAAATGGATTGAACTTTGTCTCTGAATCTAGTTTACCCCATAAAACATAATAAACATAAGATTGGGATATATTCAAAAAAAATTTTAGTTGAATTAGCTTTTTATTAGTGGCTTTCAGTGGCTTAACATTAAGTGAAATGAGGACACAATTCCTAATAAAAATAATTTCTGGTAAATGAGATTAGTTTAGCTCACACTAGTTTTCAACTATAAAAAAATAACAAATAAAGGTGGCTGCTGTAGAATGCTAAGTGGTTGTCACTTCGGTATTCATCCAAGTAAATCGCTTATTTTATTATTTTATAGAGATTTTATAAGATCTAGGTTTGGGTACGCCTGTTCCTCATTTGCTAACTAACTTGTCTAAAGCAGCCCTTAATATTACACAGCCACACAAAAGAAAATATTTTTTCGGGTCTGGAGGTCAGACCATGTTTACTATATGTTTTCGGGGTCGCTGAATCCGAATCCGAGGTCCTTAACAGACATTTGACGGCGAGTCGGCTCTAATGTTTATGTCTGGCTTGGGCCATGGAAAATGTTATGGGAATGTTTACAAGTGGAGCTTGATGGTTAGTCTGGATAATTATTTGGGGATCATAAGAAACGAGTGTGGGGAAATTAGGAGACAAGATAAGAAATGGCATGACGCCATCAGCAGAGGCTACTGCGTTTTGCAAATAATGTTTGGTCTATAAAATAATGCCTATTTGGTGAGGCAATTTATGAGTTGGATAACATGTATGCTTCTCACAGAGTCACATACACGGGTGCGATTTCTATTTTTGATTTTCTATCTTTTCAGGCTTGCTACCCTAACCAAATTCGGGTATTCGTTATTGGGTGAAATGACGTTGGCGTTGGGCGTTGCACCTCCCCAATTTTTTGTTAGCTAATGTAAATTTCTGCATCTTTTTAGAGTACTTACAAACTTTGAAACACTTCGCAAAAATGTCTGTGTTTGCCAAATTAGGCTTATGTTCTAAAAATGAAAAATTCTCGCAAAATCGGAAAAAGTGGTATTTTAAATTCCATTTATACGAACAAGAATTTAATACTCTACAACATACAATACGTTTCGTGGATGGACACTTCTGCACTCACTTTAAATCCCTTATGGAACATGAGTCTTTATCCAAAATATGCATTGAGAAGGCTACCTTCATTTTTGCTCGATTACGGGGACACCACGATTTTATTCTACAAATGTCAATCACATACATATAATACAAGCCACAAAGATTGGAATTTATTTCAAAAAATGTAGTAATATTGTTTAGCTTTTTACTTCTGCCCGCTCAAACTTTGTAAACAAAACTTAAAATTTCTGTCGCCTGTGCTTTGCAATTGCAACAGCTGTGTTTGTCAGCTGATTCCTTTGTTTTCGCCGAAAGAATCGCCAAAGGAAATCACCCAGATCGCCCAGAAAAATGGGGCTGTTTTATTTCTGACTTTAATTCGAAAGATAAAGAATTCTCTAAGTCTAAATACATAAGTTTTGCGCGCGCAGCGCTGCCAGTTCAGCCGGCAGCGGAGCGGCTACATTACATATTTCTTATATACATATAATTAGGTGGTATGTTGTTGGGTGAGCATGTCACATGGGCATGCAAGTTATCCAACCCCTAAATACAGGCCACTTATGGCTTTTATAAACAATATTTTCAATCTCTGCATTTGCCTTTGGCTTGATCTTTGGCTCAATTATCCAACCCATAAATCCAGGCCACTTATGGCTTTCCACTTATGAATTTTATAAACAATATTTTCAAACTCTGCATTTGCCTTCGGCTTTGTCTTTGGCTCTGAGGTCCGATCTCGGTTCCCCATAAACAAATCAAAATCAAAAGTAAACATCAGCTTCCCTCCGAAAACCAATCAATTACGCCTTTTGCGTTTCAAGTACCCACCAAATTGCATCGATCAGCTTAATCGAATTTCACAATAAGATGCGACAGTTTCATCTTAAGCCTCTAATCTAAACACAACTGATGGGCGAGGTTCTTTGGATCAGATTTAGAATTAAGAAGTCAGTCCTACTTTGACCGAGACCGCGAACGGTTGACAAAAATATTTAAGAAAAATCAAAAGTGTCTTGTAATTGTTACGTTTAATAAATAAAGGTTTAACACCAAGTTGTGTAATTAAAAAATAAAATTTAAATTTTTTTAATTCACCGAACTACAAACAATTTAACTGGCGCCCAACTCAAGGGGCCGCGTCACATAAAGCTCCAAAAAAATAGTTTAATGAAAAATAAGTTAAACATAAACGGAACTCGCGCGGTCAACAACTCAAAATTTTTAGTGGAAAAATTAAAACATCCACCAAACGACACTACCAAGTGACAGTGATCGTTAACAATAAAGTAAATGGAAATTAATTAATGAAATAATCCATAAAGAGTGAATTAAAACAAAGGTGGACCGAAATTTTAAACCAAACAATTACAAGAACACAAAAACTAAAAAAATCAACGCACAAAAAAAACAAACAAGAACAACAAAAACAAATAAAACGACAACTCCAACAAAAAAAACCAAGGAAGGAATACAGGACATTCTCTATCCATTTATCAACTATCAACTACCAACCACACAGAAGGAAGACCTCAACGGGACAATATCGTGAGGAATTAATTTAAAATAATAAAAAAAAAATTAAAGACTATAATTTAAGAACTGTGAATTTGAGAAAAATAATATAAGATTTATATATTGCAAAAAGTAAGATTCGCGACTTAACAAAAAATATAAAGAATAATTTTGGAAGATTTGATAAATAGCTTTTGTGAATTAAATCTTACAATGGCAACCGGACGTTCAGCACAAAATTTTTCTGCAGGCAGTGTAGCCACAGCCGGCAATTTAACAGTAGAATTGATAAACAGATTAATAAACGCTCAATTGAATGAAGTTAGCAGGAAAGTAGAATGTTTAGAAGGAAGGCTAGCCACAGCTGCAAAAACTGTGGAAGATTATAAAGTACAAACAATTGACCCAGCTATAAAATGCGATACAACACTTGAAGTGGTAAAATCCTTACCAAATTTCACAGGGGAAACAACACAATATGTAGGTTGGAGGGAAGCTGCAGAAACTGCAATGAGTTTCTATAAAATTGAAAGTGAACAATATTTTATCGCCCTAACAATTTTACGAAATAAAATTATGGGAGCTGCCCATGATGCTCTTACCAATCATGGCACAGTTTTAAACTTTAAAGCAATCTTATCCCGATTGGACTTTATATATAGTGACAAACGACCAATACATGTTCTAGAGTCAGAACTAAGTATCCTCAGGCAAGGACGAATGACAATTACTGAGTACTATAACGAAGTCAATAAAAAAATGACCTTACTAATAAACAAAACCATAATGACATACGGAAAGGACAGTGTAATTACCAAAGAAACAAACAATTCAATAAGGGGAAATGCTCTACGAGTATTTATATCCCGACTTAATGGATCTATTTCAGAAACTCTTTTCTCATGAAATCCACCAGATTTGCCCAATGCTTTGGCAAAGGTCCAAGAATTAGAATCAAACAACTTCCGTGCCCAATTCGCAAATAGGTTTAATGGATTTAAAAATGAAAGTAAATATCGGGTAAACAACTTACGATTTGATCAAATACGGCAAAATAATAATACCACTAAAATGGGAAATAATTTTAATCATAACCAAAATTACAATTGGCAACAAAAGGCAAATTTTTGGCAAAATAATAAACAAAATAATAATCATAAGCAACAAGCTATCGAGCCAATGGATGTTGATCCACCGATTCCACTCCAGAATAAATCTAATAACAATCGGCAGCCGAGCCAAAATTGGCATTCAAATAGTAACCAGGGAAGATATAATAATTGGCAGGCAAACGATAATCAAGGTAGATATAATAATAATTATCATCAAAATAAAAATCGTTCAAATTTTTATAACACAAATAAAAATAGAGAGCAAACTCAAGCTCAAAAAAGAGAATCAGATGGAACAGAAAGTCAGCCAGCTAATAAAGTAACCAGATTAAATAATATTAAAGAAGACCATTTTTTAGAACAGACCCCTACAGAGAAATGCCATATTTAAATAGGATAGATCAAAAAACCAAGAAGCAGCTAAAAGTTTTAATAGATACAGGAGCCCCATATGTGAGCGAAGAAGTTCAGCGATTCGCCAATAGGTACGTGGAAAGGCTGGACCGACATCCTAACCCTGAGGCCATCAATCTTTTGGACAATAGCTACACCACAAGGAGGCTGAAACGGACCCACCCACTGGACCTCTGCCACTCGGGCGAATGGGACTGAGCTGCAGTTGTAAAACCAACAGCTGAAAGTAGTTTTGAAAATGTAATACAAGAGACCCGTAAACCGTTAAATCAATTTAAACAACAACTGTTATTAACAACGAGGAGGTATACAATACATGAGTCACTGAAAATTTTTGACAGGACACGACATTTAATTGAATATGACACACCAGAAAATTTAATAACTATATTAAGAGAGTATCTTCCACCTAACATTACGGTAGGAATTCATTGTACCTTAGAGGACTTATTTCAAATTCAATTACCTTTAAAAAATAATTTCACAAACACATTCCTTTTTACAAGAATCTTTCTAAAAGACGTGGAAAACGAGGAAGATAAAGCTATAATAATAGAAGAAACGCACAGCCGTGCTCATAGGGGGCTAGAAGAGAATTACAAACAGATCAGTAAATTATATTATTGGCCAACCTGTTTTAAAAAATTAAAAAAATATATTAAAAATTGCGTGATTTGTAACGAAAATAAATATAACAGGCACCCAATAAAAATTCCAATTGGGGAAGCCCCAATTCCAAGTAAAGAAGGAGAAAATTTACACATTGATATATTATATATTACGCGCAAGGTCTTACTTTCATAACTTGTATTGACGCTTACTCAAAATTTCTAGTAGTAAAAGAAATTCCAAAGTCCAAAAATAATTAAATATCGAAAATAAAGTAATGGAACTTCTTCATCATTTTCCTCAAGCAAAAGAAATAATGACCGATAATGAACCGACCTTTACCTCGGCCCAATGTAAATCTTTCGCACAAAGGTGCAATTTAATTTTACATAACGCAGACCCGAGGCACAGCACGTCAAACGGACAGGTTGAAAGGGCACATTCTACATTAACAGAATTAGCTCGATACCTTAAAGAAGAATTTAAGTTAACTGACTTTTCCGAAATAATAATAAGAGCCGCTCAAGAATATAATCAGAGCATTCATTCTACAACGAACCAAAAACCTTTTGACGTATTATATAATAAAATAGAGCACGAGAACATTCCTGAACTTTTGAAAAATACTCAAGAGAAAATGTTGGAAACACATAATGAAAACAGAAAAGAAAAAGAATATCATGTAGGACAGGTAGTCTATGAAAAGAAACACGGGGAAAGAAATAAACTTAAAACCAGATATAAAAAACAAATAGTTAAGGAAAATTTACCCAACAAAATAATAATCAACAATAGAAATAGAATTATTCACAAAGATAATATAAAATTCTAAGTATTTATATATTATCCTTTTTTCTTTCCTTTCCCAGAAAATGTTTTATCAGGTGCTCATACTACACCTTATTTTATTAACAAAATCAGAAATAATTGACTATACAAGTCACGAATATCTTCTATTTAAGGACAATAAAGACGTATTGACGTACGATTCATACGCAGATTTATTCCATGTAACTAACTTAAGCTTTTATAAAGAAATAATAAATTTGGAATCAGATAATATTAAAAGGGATACTTATAAAAGGTCACAATGGGCAATTAAATATGGCATAAAAGTAATCGAACTAATTTTATCGCAATTAGTATCAACTAGATCAAAAAGAGGGATAAATGAGTTAGGCACCGTGTGGAAATGGTTAGCTGGAACTCCGGACCATGATGATTTTATTACAGTTCAGAATAAAATTAATGAATTAATTGAAAACAATAATAAGCAGTCTATTATCAATTCCCGATTATTCAAACAAATATAATCTCTTTCCGATGATTTTAAAAAAGTATTTATTGATCAAGATCTACCACTTCGAAAACATCGTTTGCGATTATTAACATTTGATCTGCAAAATTTAATTGACACAATCACTCTAGCAAAAATAGACGTTTTTAATACCAAAATTTTAAACAATGATGACATCTTGGATATATTAAAACATGAACAAAAACCAATAATTATAGCTGATTTAATGGACATCTCTTCTTTTAAAATCGCATTGCATAAGGAACTTTTAATAATTTATATAAAATACCCAATAATAAAAAACAGATGTAAAATATATCATGCTAGAGCGATTTCCCAAATCGATGGAAAACTAGTATTAAGCAATCAAGTCGCAAAATGCGAAAATATTTTTTACGAAATGTCTAATTTTAAGAACGAACTTTTTAATAATTATTGCACTCTAAGTAACAAAAAAACTTGTTTTACCCGATTATTAAATGGTGCGAAATCAACCTGTAAAAAATAAGAGAAAAAAATAAAAAAATCCAGGCCACTTATGGCTTTCCACTTATGAATTTTATAAACAATATTTTCAAACTCTGCATTTGCCTTCGGCTTTGTCTTTGGCTCTGAGGTTCGATCTCGGTTCCCCATAAATAAATCAAAATCAAAAGTAATGTAGTATGCACATATATTGAATACCCACTGTACCGAGAGTACTTAAAGGGTGCGCACTGTAACACTTTGTTGCAGTGTTTACATAATCCAAAGTCCCGGTCATAAACCCTAAGTGGCCGAAATATGAACCGATCGTTATGCCTTAGCCCGCACACAGAAAGTGCTAGTGTCAGCATAATCGTAACAAACGGTCAGCATATGCATACCCCTCGCGCCTCCACTTGAGAGCGCATAACAACATATATTATTATATTCCTTTATATATAAGTACATAGCCGTCTCTCTGCCGCCGCCTGCGAGCAGCGCTGCTACGAGACTTAGCCTTACTTAGACTTAAGAAATATTGTAAAAGAACAGAGACATTTTGATCGTTGGAGCGGCACCTCAGCTGCTCCATCTAAATGATGGAGCGGCACCTTTGCTGCTCCTTCCAAATAAAGACCAACTAAAACCAATCCCCTGGAGTTATCCTATCACATGGCGACCGTGACAGCGATGGAAGGACATCGAGGGATTAAAAGGATGTACCCAGGAGGATACCTATAACCAGAAAATCATTGGAAAATTACTGGAAAATTACTGAAAAATTACTGGAGAATTACTGGAATATTACTGGAAATTACTGAAAAATTACTGGAGAATTACTGGAATATTACTGGAAAATGAAAAATAAATCGACAAAAATCTGAGTGAGTAGAGTAAAAGCAATGGGCAATCGCGGAGGAGTCGCGAAAAAAATAAAAAAAAGAGTAGCACATCTAAAGTGGCTACTCTACGTAAACACTCCACCTCCCGCGTGGGCTACAGCCCAAAAACTTCAAACAGAACTAGATTTTCTGAAAGAAGAATTATTAAACAAGAATAAAAGCCCAAAAATTGCCGCCACTCACTCAGTATCGATTAAGAAAATTAATGAAAAAATAATAACAAAACCTCCACCACCAAAGCAATTACCAAAACTAAAAAAGACGTGCCCGAAGGATTGCCCTGGACCACTGGACAGCCCTCACTGCAACCAAACCTGTGCGAGGACCGGCACCGGTAACGCCTGAGTCCAAAAGGCCCCGGACAGCAGCAGCAGCAAATAGAGTGCGGGAATACGCCACCTCCTGCGTCACCGAGGGAACGTCAGCGTAGCCAAACCGGCGACGACCAGCTGACGTGGGAAAAAAAAAGGAAATCAACTGAGGAGAAATTTTTTTTTTTTACCCATGCACTGCCTTGCATAATTTTTTTGATTGCACTGCGATGCATATTTTTTTTATACTATAATATTTTTTGAAAACTTTAACGGAACCTCTTTTGCCCAATTTGAAAGTATGGCCCGTATAGCTGTACAAATAATAGGTAGGAAAAAATGTTAGATAAGAAAAAAGACAAAATTTAGAAAAATTTTTTTTTTTTAATTAAAGGAAAAAATACGATAAATCCCAAAAATTTATGTAAAATTTTAATGAAAGAAAAAAAATAAATTCAAAAATAGCATAAATTCCTAAAATTTATGAAACATTTTAATACCCTTTTAATGAGAAGTAATAGCATAAGTAAAACAGATCAAATAAATTATTCTGACTATTACTTCCCAGAAAAATTAAGATACATTACAAAATATGACTCAGAGAAAAAAATAATAGAAATTGGAAAAACAAAAACATATAAAATATCTAAAATGGGTTTACTAGACACGAAAGTTGTAGATTCCACGGCAAATGTCGTTAAAAAAATTGAGTCCGGAAAAATCGATCTTCAAACAATTACAATATTGTTAATGATAATCGTTATTATTATGTTAGCAAGCGTTCTGCTAAAATTATATAAATTACACAACAAATGTTTAAAGAAAAAATTCCAGAGTCAAGCAAATGACCTGGACAAAATCTAAATAAAAAACCCAAAAAAAAGAGAACCCAAAGAAAATCAAGATCATTGGTCACAGGTATCGAAACTTTTGATACGACTACGATCTAATTTATTAAACAAAAGTTCAGTTTAGAAATATCATTACCAACCGTTCTAAGCACTCCAATAGCAGTTGACACTGCACCTGACTCGGAATCAACAGAAACGACAGAATCTGAGTCAGAAGAGCTTCCCAAAGTAAACCCCAAAATAGAAGATAAAGATTTAAATAATCTTACTATTCCGGCGGTATACACTGAACTGGATAACTCTACAGATTCAAATACTTCGAGTGCCATAGAATACAAGATAGATAAATCCATCACAATGGCACAGTCAAATACTGATTTTATTAATACAGCATCTAAGCTTATACCAGTTTTTGATGGTAAGGCTGAAAATTTAACAAGTTTCATTGATGCTTTACAAATAATAAAATCAATAAAAGGCGAGCACGAAGAATTAGCTATTTCCATTATTAAAACAAAGCTAAAAGGTGTCGCCAGGAATCTAATCGGAAATGAAACAACAGTTACTGAGGTGATTGCTAGACTAAGAAGCAACGTCAAAGGCGAAACTGTTGAGGTATTGTCAGCGAAGCTGATGAATCTACAGCAGCGCAATAAAACTGCTAACCAATACACACAAGAAATTGAGCAGATGACGAAAGCCTTAGAAGGTGCATATATATCAGATGGTTTATCTTTAGAGCTAGCCAGGAATTATTCCATGCAGCATGCAGTCATAGCAATGACTAAAAACTGCACAATTGATAAGGTAAAACTTATCATGCAAGCAGGCACATTCAGTACGATGAACGAAGCCGTTTCCAAATTTGTTAATAGTTGCACTGAAGCAACTGGGCAGTCAAACACTGTCCTATATTATAAGAATTATCCACAGCGCGGCTCAAATCGCGGACTTGGCAGTTATAGAGGTAGTTTTCGTGGTAATCACAATAACTACAATCACAATAACTACAACAACGGTAATTATAACAACAATCATCAGAATAACAATAATTATCAGAATAACAATAGAGGGCGAGGCCTATATAGAGGAAACTATAGAGGCAGTGGTAACTCAAACCGAGGCCACAATAGAAATAACCAAGGCAATGTAAGATTGACACAAAATAATAACCAAAACACATCGGAAAACTCCCAAAACCCTTTAAATATTCAACAATAAATGAAGTGAGAGTTCACACTATTAATCTCAGCCAAAATATATTCGTTTCATTTTTTAATGTAGCTACTGGGAAAGAACTTATATTTTTAATAGACACAGGTGCAGACATTTCCATTCTAAAAGAAACTTCGGATAATTTCCAAAACATCCAAAATGATTACATCATAGACATAAAAGGCATAAGTCAAGAAATAATAAAATCCCAAGGTTTAGTTTCTATAGAGATACAGACCACCAATTACATAATTCCACACGATTTTCATATCCTAAATTCACATTTCCCAATTCCATGCGATGGAATAATAGGCATCGACTTTATCAGAAAATACAACTGTCAATTAGACTTCAAGCCATCTGAAGATTGGCTTATAATTAGACCCAATAATTTAAAATTCCCAATTAAAGTACCAATAGCTCATAGTTCTGGCAATAATTCAATACTTCTGCCAGCAAGATCCCAAGTTATTTGGAAAATTGAACTTAATTCAACAGCAGGCAGTGTATTAATTCCAAATCAGGAAATTCAACATGGTATTTACGTTGCAAATGCCATAGCAACATCCAATAATGCCTTCATAAGGTTATTAAACACAACAAATAACGACCAAGTAGTGAGTACAGATAATATAACATATGAATCACTTTCAAACTACGATGTAGAAAACACAAATCCAGACAATAGAAAAAAATCCGTACTATCACAACTGTCAAAAAACTTCCCTCCACAGTTTAAGTCTCCGCTTACTAGCCTATGCACCCAGTATAGCGATATATTCGGATTGGAAACCGAATCAATAACCACAAATAATTTTTATAAACAGAAACTGAGATTAAAAGATGATGAACCAGTTTATATAAAGAACTATCAAAGCCCACATAGTCAGGTGAACGAAATACAAAAACAAGTAGAAAAATTAATCTCAGAGGGGATTGTCGAACCGTCAGTATCCGAATATAATAGCCCATTGTTACTTGTTCCTAAGAAATCATCCCCCGGATCAAATTCAAAGAAATGGCGATTAGTAATTGACTATCGCCAGATTAATAAAAAATTACTATCTGATAAATTCCCATTACCTAGAATTGATGATATTTTAGATCAACTAGGTCGAGAAAAATACTTTTCATGTCTTGACTTAATGTCAGGATTCCATCAAATTGAACTAGAAAAAGGTTCAAGAGATATAACGTCTTTTTCAACGAGCAACGGCTCATATCGCTTCACGCGATTACCCTTCGGATTGAAAATAGCTCCTAATTCGTTTCAGAGAATGATGACTATTGCGTTCTCTGGTCTAGAACCTTCTCAAGCGTTTCTTTATATGGATGACTTAATAGTAATCGGTTGTTCCGAAAAACATATGCTTAAAAACTTAATAGATAATTTTGAGAAATGTAGGAAATTCAACCTAAAGCTACATCCAGAAAAATGTTCATTTTTTATTCATGAAGTGACTTTTCTAGGTCATAAATGCACTGATAAAGGAATAGTTCCAGATGACAAGAAATACGATGTCATTATGAACTACCCAGTTCCGCACGACGCGGACAGAGCTAGACGTTTTGTAGCATTCTGTAACTATTATAGACGTTTTATAAAAAATTTCGCCGACTATTCACGGCACATAACAAGATTATGTAAAAAGAATGTTCCTTTTAAATGGACGGATGAGTGTGAAAATGCATTCCAATACTTAAAAACAAAACTTATGGAACCTACCTTGCTACAATACCCAGATTTCACTAAAGAATTCTGCATAATAACAGATGCAAGTAGGCAAGCATGTGGAGCGGTTTTAACTCAAAATCATAATGGTCTCCAACTTCCCATTGCATACGCATCAAGAGCATTTACAAAAGGTGAAAGTAACAAGTGTACTACTGAGCAGGAAGTAGCTGCAATTCACTGGGTGATATTATATTTTAGACCATATATATATGGAACACATTTCTTAATAAGAACAGACCATAAACCTTTAATATAACTTAGGCTCGAACCAGAAGAATACGACTTTACAGTCGAATATTTAAAGGGAAAAGATAATCATGTAGCTGATGCGTTATCAAGAATAACCATCAAAGATCTACAAAATATAACTAGAAATGTATTAAAAGTCACTACTAGATATCAAAGTAGACAAAAATTCCGCGCGGAAAATCAAGAACAAGAATTGCCAAGGCAATCTTTAAATAAAGCTTTTAAGCCCAACGTATGGTATACGACGTCATAAACAATGATGAAGTACGTAAAGTAGTGACCTTGCAGATAAAAACTATGTTATGTTTATTTAAACAAGGCAGAAAAATTACTGCAAGATATGATGTTAGCGATTTATATACTAATGGAGTTATTGATTTAGATCAATTTTTCCAAAGGCTTGAAATGCAAGCCGGTATACATAAAATCAGCCAACTCAAAGTGGCACCGTGGGAAAATATCTTTGAATATACTTCAATAGATAAATTTAAATTAATGGGCAATAAAATATTGAAAACATTAGGAGTAGCGCTACTCAGCCCGGTGACCCAAATAACAAATTTAAAAGAAAAAGAAGCAATTTTGTCTACATTTCATGATGATCCCATTCAAGGAGGTCATACTGGCATATCAAAAACTTTGGCCAAAGTAAAAAGACACTATTACTGGAAAAGCATGTCTAAAGATATAACTGAGTACGTAAGAAAATGTCAAAAATGCCAGAAATCAAAAATAACTAAACACACAAAGACCCCTTTAACAATTACAGACACACCAATAAATGCTTTCGACAGAGTGATAGTAGACACTATTGGTCCACTGCCAAAATCAGAAAATGGCAATGAGTATGCAGTCACTTTAATATGTGATTCAACTAAGTATTTAGTTGCCATACCTGTTCCGAATAAAAACGCCAATACTGTCGCTAAAGCAATATTTGAATCTTTTATCCTGAAGTACGGTCCAATGAAGACGTTCATTACGGACATGGGAACAGAATATAAGAATTCAATTATAGACGATTTGTGCAAAAATTTAAATATTGAAAATATTACATCCACAGCACACCATTACCAGACAGTTGGAACAATAGAAAGAAGTCATAGAACTTTCAATGAATACATACGATCTTACATATCGGTTGATAAAACTGATTGGGACGTATGGCTTCAATATTTTGTCTTCTGTTTCAACACGACCCCCTCTATGGCACATACTTATTGTCCATATGAGCTAGTATTCGGTAAAACAAGTAATTTGCCAAAACATTTTAATAGCATAGATAGTGTAGAAGCACTATATAATATAGATGACTATGCTAAGGAGAGTAAGTATAGATTAGAAGTAGCCTATAAAAGAGCTAGAATTATGTTAGAAGCAAATAAGAATACAAATAAACTACTATACGATCATAAAGTAAGGGATATAGATATATCAGTAGGTGACAAAGTTTTATTAAAAAACGAGACAGGTCATAAGTTAGATCCTAAATATACAGGTCCGTATATAGTAACGGAAATAGGAGATAGAGATAACATAGTAATAAAAAATGATAAACATAAAAAACAAACAGTTCATAAGGATAGATTAAAAATCTTTATTTCATAAATTGCACTTAGTATGGCCATACAAAGACACACATGCTGTGTTCGCTTGACACAGCAGTAGCAGAACTTGACGAGCCCGCACACATAACTGAAGCGGCAGCTCAGCCCCCGCGGCCCCTTCACCAGTCCAATCGCCTCCATCGGCACATAATTCATACATAAATATTTTTTCTTTCGGGCGACTTTATAGCCGCAGCTCCACATGAGCAATCCGTTTCAACAATATAGAAACATAAGACAACTCTCTAGCGATTCTGAGTCGGAGACCGAAGGGCCGGCCAGATCTTCCACCCCTAAAAGCGTTAACGCTAGCGCTCCCATACTCGCGAACATGGCTTTCAGCATGGAACAGATGACAGCCACCATACAGGCGGCCGTTCAACATGCTGTTCAAGAAGCCAATATCGAACACCAGCGCAGAGAAAACGAAATGCGCCTGGCTATACACCGTCTGACCGAACTGGTCAACGAAAGACAAATCGCTCCCGCCCAAGCGGAGGCTCCCCAAATAAAAAAATTTGAGCCTATAGAAATTAGGAACGACATTAAGTGTGACGAGCCCCTAGACGCCGTCAAGTCCCTCCCCGAATTTTCGGGAGCACAGGAAGCATACGCCTCCTGGAGACAAGCGGCAGTAGCCGCATATTACATTTTCAGAAATTACGAACATAGCTCGCGCCATTATCAGGCGGTTATTATTATTAGGAATAAAATAAGGAGCCCTGCCGATGCCGTACTGTCTTCGTTTGGCACTGTACTAAATTTCGACGCGATTATAAATCGACTCGATTTTACGTACAATGATAAGCGGCAGATGCACGATATCGAGCAGGAAATGGGTACTCTTAGGCAGGGAAATATGACCCTTCTCCAATACTAAGGAGGTCGAGAAAAAACTCACCTTGCTCACCAACAAAGCTACCATGTCGTACGAAGCCTCGGCGGCAAAAGTTTTGTGTGACAAATTCCGGGATGACGCACTCCGAGTATTTATCTCGGGGCTTAAGCGCAGCCTCACGGATGTCCTTTTCTCGGCAAAACCGAAAGATATGCCTTCAGCTCTCGCTTAGGCACAAGAAGTGGAATCCAACCACGAAAGATACTCCTTCGCGGCTTCTTTTGCCAAAAGCCAAGAGGATAAAGATAGGAAGCAGCACCCAAAAGCGCAAGAGTACCGACAGGCCTCTGCGCAGACAAATGCACAAACAAATGCTGGAAAAAATCCGTACTACGTCAAATAACACAAGGCGCAAGTACACTCCGCCCCACACAGTGGAGGCGCTCCTGAACCCATGGACATCGACCCATCGCTGTCCAAAATGCTTAGGCCATCCCAGGCCCCGGCGTACCAAAACAGGAAGCCGGCTGAGTCCGATCGATCTGCCCCACACAAAAGGCAGAGGGTTAATCACGTCGCGCAGAGCGCGAGCGAAACTGGGAACAAATATGCCGCCGCAGCTTCAAGCGCGGCCCTGGAAATTGACGACGACGCTATTAATGATTACGATTCGGACGTCATACATTTTTTAGGGGAAAGTCCCTGCTACCCGTCATCAGACGAAGAGTAGCAGGTGTAAAAATGAAGCTTCAAACACGGGCGCGTCAAAAAATTTCATCCGTCCATACGAAGGGTTGAAAGGCGTCCGCCCAGTAGATTCGCCATTCTCGGTACATTCCATCCATGGCGTCACCACAATAACAAAAAAATGCTTCGTTTCCATGTTTAACTTGAAGGCTACGTTCTTCATTCTACCAGATTTGTCCTCCTTTGATGCCATCATCGGACTTGACCTGCTAAAACAAGCAGGGGCATCTCTTAACCTAGCCTCCGGGCACCTCAGATGGGGCACCGAGACGGAAAAGCTAGAGTTCCAATCATGTCCCAATGTAAATTTCACTGAGGTGGACTGCTCTAGCGCACCACCTTTGGTCAGAAGAGCATTCTCAAAAATGCTAAGCGACGATCGTCAATGACAATATTTTCGTCAATGACGAAATCCAAGACCTTCTAAAAAACGGCATAATCCAGAAGTCGAGATCCCCCTACAATAACCCAATATGGGTAGTAGACAAAAAGGGCACCGACGAAGATGGAAACCGTAAAATGCGGTTAGTATTAGACTTTCGAAAATTGAACGAAAGGACAATACCGGATTGTTACCCTATGCCAATTATCTCTAAGATACTAGGGAATTTAGGCAAAGCCAAATACTTTACAACGCTCGATTTAAAGTCCGGCTACCACCAAATTATTCTGGCAGAACGTGACCGTGAGAAAACTTCCTTTTCCGTAAACGGGGGAAAATACGAGTTCCGTCGACTGCCATTTGGGTTAAGAAATGCTGCCAGCATCTTCCAAAGAACCATCGACGACGTACTGTGAGAACAGATTGGCAAATTTTGCTACGTCTATGTCGATGATGTTATCGTCTTCTCAGAGGACGAAAACGCCCACATACGACACGTGGACTGGGTTCTAAAGAGCCTACATGACGCTAACATGAGAGTGTCAGCGCAGAAATCGTTCTTCTTCAAAAAAAGCGTAAAATTTTTGGGATTTGTAGTCACCAACGAGGGGACCACGACAGACCCGGAAAAGGTCAGGGCCATTAAAGAATTCCCTGAGCCCATAAACGTTTTCGAAGTAAGATCATTCATGGGCTTGGCTGGCTATTATAGATGATTTATTAAAGATTTTGCATCAATAGCTAAGCCCATTTCGAGCATTATAAAAGGGGAGCTCGGAAATGTCAGCAGACACAGATCCAGAAGCATCCAGGTACAGTTTACCGAGCCGCAACGGCAAGCTCTGAGGATGTCATCCTCAGGTACCCCGACTATAAAAAGGCGTTTGATCTAACGACAGATGCCTCAGCATATGGCATTGGCGCGGTGCTTTCACAAGAGGGGCGTCCCATCACTATGATCTCTAGGACCTTAAAGGACAGAGAAGTTAACTACGCTACCAACGAAAGGGAGCTGTTAGCTATAGTTTGGGCGCTAGAGAACCTGCGCCACTACCTTTATGGGGTCAAAGATTTAAACATCTACACTGACCACCAACCGCTGACCTACGCGGTATCGGATTCCAATCCGAATACAAAAATTAAAAGATGGAAAGAACGCATCGATGAGTGTGGTGCCAAAGTCCATTACATGCCTGGCAAGGCCAACCTAGTTGCAGATGCCCTCTCTAGGCAACAACTCAACGTTGTAGAAGAAGAAGAGGCATTCTCAAGCGCGGCCACAATTCACAGTGAGCTGTCGCTTACCCACACAATTCAATCCACGGACAAGCCCCTCAATTGCTTTCAAAACCAGATAATTCTGGAGGAAGCACGCTCTCTGTCAAAGCGGAACTTCGTTCTCTTTGGAAACAAGAGACGGCATATTATTGACTTCACTCACGAGGAGTCATTGCTGGAGGAGCTCGCAACCATAATAGTTCCTAAAGGCGTAAACGCCATTCATTGCGATCTGCATACGCTCGCAGTGATACAGGACAAACTAATCAGACTATTCCCTGCCACCAGATTCTGGCACTGCAAAAACCGAGTAACGGACATTTTTGCAGTTGATGAAAGACGGGAAATTCTTACTGTCGAACACAACAGAGCTCACAGATCTGCCCAAGAAAACGTGAAGCAGGTACTCTCCGAGTACTACTTCCCGAAAATGGCCAAGCTAGCGAACGAAATAGTCATTTCGTGCAAGACTTGCGCCAAGGCAAAATACGACAGGCATCCGAAAAAACAAGAGCTTGGCGAAACCCCAATCCCATCTCAAGTAGGAGAAATGCTGCACATAGACATCTTCTCCACGGATAAAAAATATTTCCTTACGTGCATCGACAAATTCTCGAAATTTGCCGTAGTCCAACCAATTCCCTCTAGGACCATAGAGGATCTCAAACCAGCATTACTACAGCTGATGAATATTTTCCCTAAGGCCAAGGTCGTATATTGCGACAACGAACCATCGTTAAACTCGCACACCATCGTGACCATGCTGGAAAACCATTTCGGCGTTAGCATCTCAAATGCTCCGCCCCTACACAGTGTCGTCAATAAAATTTCCGCTACCGTCAACCAACTTCTGAGGTCAACAAAAAAATCCCAAATTGATACTGGGCACCTATTCGAGATGCTTTTAACTCGAAATAGGATGATAGCAATGGAGCTGCAGGGTTTGATGCTAGCAGTGGCACTTGCCAAAGTTAATATTGTTAGCCCCAGCATCCTAGATCATGCAGACCTGGAAGGTGTGTGGATGGAAGAGCCCACCGAGACCGCGATTAGGGATGTTTTGTCCGTATCGTCCGTTAAGATCTTACAGTCCGATAACATATTACATTTCATTATTAAGTTTCCAAAGATAAAGTCGGCCTGCAGCAAGATTACCGTTTTCCCAGTGTCACATCACGACACCATGCTCAGGCTGGAGGATAACGTCATTGCCGAATGCAACAGTGAGATCCACACCGTGGAAAAGTGCTCCCCGACATCAGGAGCTACATTTTGCCGATTGGCTCGCAGAAGATCATGCGCCCAAGAGCTTCACGCTGGAGGCACGGCGCATTGCGAGATCCAGCAAAGCGATTTACATCCCATCACTTATGTTGATGAAGGAATAGTAATTGTGAATGATCGCTCGGCTCACGTGTGTGTGGACAATGGCACCTGTGCCCATATAAAAGGCACATATCTCATCACGTTTGAAAAGAGTGCCATGGTCAACGAAACCCGATTGGTCAATCATGACACGGCCCAGAAGAGGGCTCCAGGAGTGGCCAGCTCACCCTCCCTGAACATCACCATGGAACGTGACATTCTTAGCCTCCCATACCTTCACCGGCTGAGTGAACGTAATCTGGAGCACATCAAAGAGTTCGGGAAGGAAATTAATCACCAGCGACAACATCAGTTGGTGTTCATAGCGGGAGCAATATGCTGCGCTCTAATTTGCATCGGCTTGACCTATCGGCGAGTCACTCAGGCCCGAAAAACCGCGGCCCAGCTGAAGGAGATGATTGCCCAAATAGGGTCGGCCGAGGGCGGCCTCATTCCTGAGGGGGGGGTAGTTAACTGAAGTTAACCAAGCAACGGCAATGTCCGATTACTTAAGAGCTCGCTCTGGCCAAACTGCTGACATAGCGTCTGGCCGGAAGCCCATGCATAGCGGCAAGCACTGCACATTTGCGTGGCCGCTATGAAATACTTTTGTTAGCTTTAAGTTTCAGTTTGTGACAGAGTCTCATACAATAAAGAGCATAAAACCAATCTCCGGCTCTGCCGTTAATTTGTTAAATTCATTTGTTGAATTGGTCACCGCGCCTCAAGGGCCGTGACAACGGGGCAAGTGCTCCCATCATAACTCCTGTTACAGAAAGGATCCCCCCCGGCAACCGCCAGGGAACTCAACCACTGCCTATAAGGAGTGGCGACACCCCCCCTACAACCGCAAGGGGAAATCATCTCACAAATACCTCCGGCGTCTGCAGCATCATCGACTGCAGCGAGGGATAACTAACTACCACTATATTTACCTACAAATCAATTTATATTTACTTATATATAGATTGTATCCTCATTTCACTTAATTTTAAGCTACTAATTATAGAAAAGCTAATTCAAGTAAATTTTTTTTGAATATATCCCAATTTTATGTTTATTATGTTTTATGGGGTAAACTTGATTCAAAGACAAAGTTTTGTCCATTTTAGAATAAACAAATAAAATTATTTTATTATTTATTTGAAAGCAAAACTAGACAAAGGTGGTTTTGCAGTTTGATTTGGTATCCTACTAAATGAGTTATTCAAATTTCACGTAAAATTTTGACAACAATTTTTATTTAAAAATAAAAATAATAAATTTTTTAATATTTATCGTATTTTGTTTATTAAATAAAAAGTAAAATCAGAAAATGGAAACTAAAATCCACGACTCTTGATGATTTTAGAAGAAGATTAAATGTCAAAGTAAAAAGCATTCGCTGGTTAGAGGAACGTTTGGAAGCTGGGTCAGTTCCTTTAGTAAAGGTTGAGCTAGAGTGCAGGCTTCAGATTTTAAATAAGACAATATTTAAGGCAAATGAGTTGCAAGACCAGATCAAAATTAATTTGGAGCCGATTTAGAAAAATTAAAGATAACAACTAAGGCATGGGTGATGTCATTATTAAATGCCTTCACTATAGCTGAAGAGTGCCCATCAACTACTGCAATTTCTGCAGCCCCAACTCGAGCTCGACTTCCCAGTTTGGCATTGCCAAAATTCAGTAGAAACTATTCGGAGTTGAAAAATTGTATGACTCTCTTTGAGACATTAGTAGACCAGGATGTGAACATTCCTGTTATCGAGTAATTTAACCATTTAATTTCGTGCCTCTATGGTGAAGACTTACGAACTATCAAGGCATTCCAAATCACCGAGAGTAATTATGACAAAGCTATTGCTAGTCTAACAATAAAGCAAAGCTAACTTCGAACGGAGCCGAAGTTGATATACCCTTGCAGCTAAAACCGGATATATATCGCAAACATCGGATATAGTTGTCCGATCCTTATGATTACATCATAATATAACCAATTAATTACAATAAAAAATCTAAAAAAAAGTCCCAAGCTTCTATCTTCAAAAATACGAAAGTTGATATTTCTACCAAAAACCATTTCCGATCGTACAGTTATATGGCAGCTATAGGATATAGTCGGCCGATCCCGGCCGTTCCGACTTATATACTGCGTGCAAAGGAAAGAAGAGTGTGTGCAAAGTTTTAAGACGATAGCTTTAAAACTGAGAGACTAGTTCGCGTAGAAACAGACAGACAGACAGACGGACAGACGGACATGCTCATATCAACTCAGGAGGTGATCCTGATCAAGAATATATATACTTTATAGGGTCGGAGATGTCTCCTTCACTGCGTTGCACACTTTTGGACAAAATTATAATACCCTCTGCAAGGGTATAAAAAGAGTTTGCGATAACGAATGTCTCATCTTTACGAACGAAATAAGAAAATTATTCAGCCTCCGAAAGTTTCGTAGGTCCAGCACCTGTCTGCTGAAGAGACTATCAAGTCAAAACAGGAGAAAACTGGATTCGGGAAGCAGCACAATAGAAGTTCGTTGGCTTGCTCCGCTTCCAACAAACAAGCTTGCAGTTATTACAACGCACAAGACCATAGTATTGCCCAGTGTATTCCGTTTGCTCGCCTTGCTGTAATGCAACGGTTTGAGTTTGTCAAGTCAGCCTCATTATGTTTAAATTGTCTGCGAAAAGGTCACGCGGTTGCGAAGTGTAAATTGGCTAGGCGTCAAATTTGTGCAAGATCGCACCCCAAACTTCTGCACCTACATCTTGATGGCCCTTCTACGTCACATGCTTTGCATGCGTCATCCCTAGAAAGGGTTTTGTAAGCGACGTCGATCGTAAGCGTTATAACTAAAAATAGCGAGCACATTATGGCCCGAGCATTACTTGACTATGGGTCACAAATGAACTTTATTACTGAAGATCTTGCTCAACGCTTACAGATCCGTAGAGAGGAATCGTGTATCAACTTGCTTGGAATTACCAAAAATAATTACTCGAGTCGATAGATGGCAATTTGAAAAAATTCTGTTCGTAGGAAGAAGTACAAACTTTTAAAACAGCTTCTGTCACCTGAGAAGCAATGAGGAGCTAATGAAAATTAAGTCTGAAGTAACTCAGGTTCTTCAAAGCGCTGGGTTTGAATTGAGCTGGTGGTTTTCAAACTCGCCTGAAAGTACTGCATCCGTGAGCACGGTTAAGCCAATAAAACTTTCGGACTCAGAACTGACTAAAGCATTGGGAATCGCTTGGGTTGCTAAAGAAAATATATTTAAATTTGAATTAAATTTGGATCATTCTTTCGGTGACATCGAAGCTGTTTCACCCCTTTGGCTTATTAAGCCTTATACTTATAAAAGAAAAAATCCTATTGCTTGAACTTTGGCTAAATAAGCTAGATTGGGATGAGTCGATTCCACTTCACTTAGAAACAGCATGAAACAAAATACAAATTGCTTTGTTGCAATTAGAGGACATCTCAATTCCGAGATTCGTGTTTACCGAGCCGATGTCACCGATTCAAATTCAGGCCTTTTCTGACGCATCGATGAGATCCTATGGAGCCTGCGTCTATATTCGTTGCGAATCTGCAGAAGGTATTAAAGTTTCATTATTGACGGCAAGGTCTAAAGTAGCGCCGCTCAAGACAAAGACGCTCCGCCGTCTTGAGTTATGTGCCGCTCACCTTCTCGCAGATCTCTGCCGCAAGATAAAGCCTCTAATAAAAGTTCCGATCGAACGAAGTGTATTTTGGTCGGATTCAGAAGTAACTCTTCATGGGATTCGTTCCCATCCATCGTCGTTGTCAACGTTCGTATCGAATAGAGTTGCTGAAATTCAAGAGTGGTCAGATGATAGCACGGGGCGGCATGTACCAACTAAACAGAACCCGGCAGATATAGTGTCCAGAGGAATCGATCTAGAATCGATCTGGTTTACAGGTCCATCGTTTTTAAAGAAACCGGAAAATAAGTGGCCGACGATCCCCCGGTTTGATCTGTCACCAGAACTTATACAGATTGATGCAAAAAATAATGCGGTCGGATTAACTGTCATCGTCTCTACCTCACATTTATTGGAAGTGATCAAAGGATATTCCTCTCACCTAAAACTGCTCCGAGTGTTCTATTATATGTTCCGCTTTATAAGGAAATCCAAGAAATTTGTAGTGAATTCTGATATTGTTTCCTCACCTGTCGAATATAATGAAGCCTTTAAGAAAATAATCGAAATAGACCAAGAGCACGAGTATCAAGATGAAATAGATAGATCCAAAAGAAAGACTAATGCTCCTATATCGTACGATGCCAAGTTTCCAGTATTGTTGACAAAACGCTCTCAATTGCTCTCAACGCTCTAAAACGCTCTCTTATGGATCGTATATGCGCACAAAGTCTGCAGTCAGACAGTACGGTCATGCATACGCTGCTTTAAATGCAAGCCTCTTCTGAACACTCAAATCATGGGAGAATTCCCCTTAGATAGAATTCGTGCTCTCCGCCCATTCTCCATATGTGGTGTTGATTGACGACATTGAAAATTCGAGGTAGGCCACCCTAAAGTCCTATATTGCCTTAGTTGTTTGGTTTGCTCAGGACTAGGACTAGCTCTGGAGCAGAGTATAGAAAGCAGTCCACAAGCTGGCGCGGCTGCCAGTGGGTCGAAGCCGGACCGGCCCTCAACGGGGCCGGTGTTAACGGATTTGATTGGATTTCAAATGAATTTGAAGTTGTTTTAATTTGAATTGTTAGTCTCTAAATCTAGTCTAAGATAGCTTAGAGCGGATCGGGAGCAAAAGCTCATATTCGCTCTTGTGCGAATTCGGCCCGCTTCGCCGCAATAAATAAGTTAGGCTTAAGATTAGAGAAAAAATAATTCGATTTATAACGTTGAAGAGGAAACGTCTTGTTTCGTTTTCGACGTTTAATTGTTCAGTGGAGTGGAAGTGGAAGAATTATTTGGCCTCCCCGTGTGAACGGGTTAACGCCACAGCTAATGTATGAAATCTCATTTCAGGAGATCTTAAAATTGCGCTTGCATTAGCGAAATTTTTTTTTTTATATATGTAGTATATGTATATATATCGATATGTAGTTGTCGAATGGTTCATTTGCAAAGAAGCGATAAATATCATTATATTTATTGGAAAATGAAAGTGTTGGAAATGCTTGAGTATTTTGAACAATTTAAAATAAGATGTGAAATATTTTTCACTGCATTGCATGTGTCGCAAATAGCATTGTCAAAAACTTTCATTTTTGATAAAGTGTACTTATCGAATGCATGTCCGCTAAGGATTCTATTTAATCGTCTTGTGTCTATACGGTCGAAAATATCAGTTTTATAAAACCTAGGTTTCTTGGTGATGAAAGGCCAAAAGTTCCATAGAGAATACGTTATAGTCTCTTTCCCAATCATCTTGAATGTAATGAAATATATAGTTGATCGCATCACTCAATGTCCATCTAACATATTTGAAGGAGCCGTGTATAGAAGCGTTCTTTGCTGCTCGATCAGCAATTTCGTTTTCCCAAATATTTGCATAGCTGGGTATGTGGTGAACTACAACCTTTGGAAGCATAGGACAATTTTCGATTTTGGAGAATATTTCCTGGGCAATATAATTGCTGGAACAGTTATTTTGTAAAGTTTGAATAGCGCCAAGCTTTATATATTTAGAATAGATTCTACTGTAGCTGGTTTTAGTGTATGAGCATGAAAGAGGTAAGAGTGAAGCAGTTGGAAGTCTGAACGCGAAGGATTTGGCTAACTCTTTAGCTGTACGAATTCAAATCTGTAAATGGGTGGTAGTTCAGCAGCGAGATAATAAATAATTTTGACAGGAGTTAATTAAAAAAAAGGCCTAAAGCGATTGTTCAAAACCAGAACATGGTGATACAGCTGCTTGTAGCACAACAGTCTAAATAATCTCTGCAGGCGCTACGAATATCAATGCGGAACGCCAATGGTGTATCGCGGCATAAACAAGAATTGTCACAATTCTTGACCGAAAACCATATTGACGTTATGCTACTGGTGGAAACGCATCTTACAAGCAAATACCACTTTCATATAAGAGGCTACACAATCTGCCGCACAGATCATCCAGATGGGAAAGCCCACGGCGGAACTGGAGTTCTAATCAGAGAACGCATTAAACACCATTTTCACAAAAGGTTTGCAACAAACTTCTTGCACATCGATACAAATTCAGTCAAGCAAAGGAATCCTTTCAATCGCTGCCGTTTACTGCCCTCCTCGTTTCTCAATCTCGGAAGGACAATTTATGGACTTCTACAATTCACTTGGGGATCGATTTATAGCGGCAGGAGACTACGATGCCAAATATACGCACTGGAGATCACGTCTAGTGACTCCCAAAGGAAGCCATTTGTACAATGCAATTAAAATTTGAAAAATAAACTGGACTACGTTTTCCCTGGAAGTCGCACACACTGGCCAACAGACTCACGAAAGCTCCCAGACCTTATTGATTTTGCGGTGACAAAAAACATACCTCGCAATCTAATAAGTGCCAAAGCAGTCTCGGACTTATCATCAGACCACTAGCCTGTGCTTTTAACGCCCCTTCAGCCTGACGACGCCAAAACGAACTGGCTTAAATACAAAAAGTACGTGAGTGCCCACATAGAACTCGCCCCGGAATTTAACATGGAATCGGATATCGACTACACCACGAGCTCCCTGGAAGAAGTACTTGTTGCGGCAGCTAAAATTTCTCCTCCTCATGGGAAAGAAGTAAACCGAAACAAATACTTCAAATCTAATCAGCAAATCGAACAGCTCGTGCGAGAAAAGAGGCGCACGCTTCGTGATTTGCAAAACAGCAGATTACCAGCTTCAAAACAAGGCCTTAAGGAAGCAACCCGATCACTCGACCAGGCTCTTCACCAACAGGAAGAAAATGCACAGCTGAGGTACATCCAGAATCTCTCGCCAAAAAGCACAAAGTACAACCTGTGGGGGCCCACCCATAAGAAACTCTTCGGGATGCTGGGCTCGCAGCGACGAAGACCGACGAAGTTTCTTCCAGCCAAACCCAGCCTCAAATTCATTCCTCCTGCCAGACAATGAGCCAGAGTCCTCCCCTCAGCCAGCCGCACCTTCATTCCGGCCGAACGAAATCGGAAAAGTCATAAGAGGGTTAAACCAAAAAAGGCTCCCGGTGGTGACCTATTGACCCCAAAGATGCTGATCGAACTTCCAAAATGCGCTATAGAGGTCGTCTGCAAACTATTTAATGGAATCATTAATCTTGGCTGTTTCCAATTCCATCATTATAATGGAAATCCATCATTATAATGATACCGAAGCCTGGAAAAGACCACGCAATTCCGTCATCATACAGACCAATAAGCCTTAGTTCTTGTTTGTCTAAATTGTTTAAAAAATGCGTGTTAACTCGCATAATACCACTTCTGGAAGCTTGCAATATTATCCCGGCACACCAATTTGGCTTCCGAAGAAACCATGGAACCATTTGCTAACATACACCGACAAGCTACTAGAATCATATCTCTACAATAGAGTGTTCTCAGTGAGGTGCAATACAGCTACTTCGGGCGACTACACCATCGAAGCTGGAGTTCCACAATGAAGCGCACTCGGCCCGTGTCTATATCTTTTGTATACTGCGGATTTTCCTACGAGCGCACAACTAACAACCTCAACGTTCGCCGATGATACCGCTATCCTTAGTCGCTCCAGATGCCAAACGCAGGCAACAACCCAACTGGCTAATCATCTCATAATAGTGGAAAGGTGGCTGTCCAACTGGCGCATTAAAACAAACGAACGAAAGTGTAAACATATAACAATTACTCTTAACAGACAAACATGCCCTCCGCTTTTACTAAACGGTATGCAAATCCCTCAAGCTAACGAAGTAACGTACCTTGGAGTCCACCTTGATAGACGACTTACCTGGCGTAAGCACATCGAATGCACGAATGCACAAAAAGATGCAACGAAAACTGAAAGCCAGCAGCCTCCACTGGATCATAAACTCACGATCGCCACTGTGCCTGGACTACAAGTTACTACTATACAATTCAGTCCTAAAGCCAATCTGGACGTATGGCTCCCAGCTGTGGGGGAACGCGAGCAGCAGCAACATAGACATCATACAGCGCGCACAATCAGAAATCTTGAGAACTATCACAGGGGCACCTTGGTATGTTCGCAACGAAAACATCCACCGGAATCTGGGCATCCTGGCAGTGAAAGACGAAATCCATAAGCAAAAAGAGTCGTACAAAGAAAAACTGTCTTCGCACCCAAATTTCGCTCGGGGGTTTCTAGCGTATCCCGCCTTAGACGCAACGACCTCCCAACCCAGCAATTGATTTTTAGGGCCGTCTAACTCCGTATCAGTCAATATGACTGTTAGTGAAGTTAAAAATATAAGATTTGATACACCTCTTGTTAGTCTCGCAAAGAGAAGATTAAAGAAATAAAAGCAACGTTCAAAAAAAAAATTCTAGTGGCCTGAATCAACTGCGCTCTACGATCTGGAGTTCATCTGGAGATAAACACGAGCCCGTATAAGGAAACGTTTGGTCAACATATGGTCACGAACGGCAAAACTTTTCAACTATTACGAGACTTATGTATGCTAGAAGATCAAAGTCCTTCGTAGCAAGATCACGCAGCAAAGTCCAAAATTCAAAAATAAAAAAAGTCAAAAATAAATTTACTTACCATTTTTGCAGCATCCACGATCGTTGTTTCCATAGATGTATGTATGTTGGACGTACAATGATAATGGTCAGTATTGGCGAACCAGGGTCCGAAAATTTCAGGACTTGATTCCTCAAAATATGTGGGAGCGATATTAATGGGACAGGTACCATTCGAATGGCCTAAAAAATAGCTCTCAAGTGGTATACCGTGCATAATGGCGCATCCTCTGTAAAAAAAGCTAGTGTGGGCATTCAAATTCAATAATTCAATTCCGATCGTTCAGTTATATGGCAGCTATAGGATATAGTCGGCCGATCCTAATGAAATTTTGTAGGTCGGATTAACTGACCAAAAATATAATCTGTACCAAGTTCCAGCTTTCTATCTTCAAAAACACGAAAGTTGGGTCATTTCCGATCGTTCAGTTATATGGCAGCTATAGGATATAGTCGGCCGATCCTTATGAAATTTGGCATGTCGTAATATTTCGCCAAAAAAAAGCTCTCATGTCAAATTTGAACTCTCTAACTCTAAAAACACCAAAGTTATACCATTTCCGATCAATCAGTTATATGGCAGCTATAGGATATAGTCGGCCGATCCCGGCCGTTCCGACTTATATACTGCGTGCAAAGGAAAGAAGAGTGTGTGTAAAGTTTTAAGACGATAGCTTTAAAACTGAGAGACTAGTTCGCGTAGAAACAGACAGACAGACAGACGGACAGACGGACATGCTCATATCAACTCAGGAGGTGATCCTGATCAAGAATATATATACTTTATAGGGTCGGAGATGTCTCCTTCACTGCGTTGCAGACTTTTGGACAAAATTATAATACCCTCTGCAAGGGTATAAAAAGAGTTTGCGATAACGAATGTCTCATCTTTACGAACCAAATATGAAAATTATTCAGCCTCCGAAAGTTTCGTAGGTCCAGCACCTGTCTGCTGAAGAGACTATCAAGCCAAAACAGGAGAAAACTGGATTCGGGAAGCAGCACAATAGAAGTTCGTTGGCTTGCTCCGCTTCCAACAAACAAGCTTGCAGTTATTGCAACGCACAAGACCATAGTCTTGCCCAGTGTATTCCGTTCGCTCGCCTTGCTGTAATGCAACGGTTTGAGTTTGTCAAGTCAGCTTCATTATGTTTAAATTGTCTGCGAAAAGGTCACACGGTTGCGAAGTGTAAATCGGCTAGGCGTCAAATTTGTGCAAGATCACCCCTTTGGCTTATTAAGCCTTATACTTATAAAAGAAAAAATCCTATTGCTTGAACTTTGGCTAAATAAGCTAGATTGGGATGAGTCGATTCCACTTCACTTAGAAACAGCATGAAACAAAATACAAATTGCCTTGTTGCAATTAGAGGACATCTCAATTCCGAGATTCGTGTTTACCGAGCCGATGTCACCGATTCAAATTCAGGCCTTTTCTGACGCATCGATGAGATCCTATGGAGCCTGCGTCTATATTCGTTGCGAATCTGCAGAATGTATTAAAGTTTCATTATTGACGGCAAGGTCTAAAGTAGCGCCGCTCAAGACAAAGACGCTCCGCCGTCTTGAGTTATGTGCCGCTCACCTTCTCGCAGATCTCTGCCGCAAGATAAAGCCTCTAATAAAAGTTCCGATCGAACGAAGTGTATTTTGGTCGGATTCAGAAGTAACTCTTCATGGGATTCGTTCCCATCCATCGTCGTTGTCAACGTTCGTATCGAATAGAGTTGCTGAAATTCAAGAGTGGTCAGATGATAGCACGTGGCGGCATGTACCAAACTAAACAGAACCCGGCAGATATAGTGTCCAGAGGAATCGATCTAGAATCGATCTGGTTTACAGGTCCATCGTTTTTAAAGAAACCGGGAAATAAGTCGCCGACTATCCCCGGTTTGATCTGTCACCAGAACTTATACAGATTGATGCAAAAAATAATGCGGTCGGATTAACTGTCATCGTCTCTACCTCACATTTATTGGAAGTGATCAAAGGATATTCCTCTCACCTAAAACTGCTCCGAGTGTTCTATTATATGTTCCGCTTTATAAGGAAATCCAAGAAATTTGTAGTGAATTCTGATATTGTTTCCTCACCTGTCGAATATAATGAAGCCTTTAAGAAAATAATCGAAATAGACCAAGAGCACGAGTATCAAGATGAAATAGATAGATCCAAAAGAAAGACTAATGCTCCTATATCGTACGATGCCAAGTTTCCAGTATTGTTGACAAAACGCTCTCAATTGCTCTCAACGCTCTAAAACGCTCTCTTATGGATCGTATATGCGCACAAAGTCTGCAGTCAGACAGTACGGTCATGCATACGCTGCTTTAAATGCAAGCCTCTTCTGAACACTCAAATCATGGGAGAATTCCCCTTAGATAGAATTCGTGCTCTCCGCCCATTCTCCATATGTGGTGTTGATTGACGACATTGAAAATTCGAGGTAGGCCACCCTAAAGTCCTATATTGCCTTAGTTGTTTGGTTTGCTCAGGACTAGGACTAGCTCTGGAGCAGAGTACAGAAAGCAGTCCACAAGCTGGCGCGGCTGCCAGTGGGTCGAAGCCGGACCGGCCCTCAACGGGGCCGGTGTTAACGGATTTGATTGGATTTCAAATGAATTTGAAGTTGTTTTTAATTTGAATTGTTAGTCTCTAAATCTAGTCTAAGATAGCTTAGAGCGGATCGGGAGCAAAAGCTCATATTCGCTCTTGTGCGAATTCGGCCCGCTTCGCCGCAATAAATAAGTTAGGCTTAAGATTAAAGAAAAAACAAGAAAGCAAAGCTAACTTCGGGCGGAGCCGAAGTTTATATACCCTTGCAGCTATAACCGGATATATATCGCAAACATCGGATATAGTTGGCCGATCCTTATGATTACATCATAATAAAACCAATTAATTACAATAAAGAATCTAAAAAAAAGTCCCAAGCTTCTATCTTCAAAAATTCGAAAGTTGATATTTCTACCAAATACCATTTCCGATCGTTCAGTTATATGTCAGCTATAAGATATAGTCAACCGATCGTTATGAAATTTGGTAGATCGGATTGACTGACCAAAAATAGAATGTGTACCAAGTGCCAGCTTTCTATCTCCAAAAACACGAATGTTGGGTCATTTCCGATCGTTCAGTTATATGGCAGCTATAGGATATAGTCGGCCGATCCTAATGAAATTTTGTAGGTCGGATTAACTGGCCAAAAATATAATCTGTACCAAGTTCCAGCTTTCTATCTTCAAAAACACGAAAGTTGGGTCATTTCCGATCGTTCAGTTATATGGCAGCTATAAGATATAGTCGGCCGATCCTTATGAAATTTGGCATGTCGTATTATTTTGCCAAAAATAGCTCTCATGTCAAATTTGAACTCTCTAACTCTAAAAACACCAAAGTTATACCATTTCCGATCAATCAGTTATATGGCAGCTATAGGATATAGTCGGCCGATCCACGTCGTTCCGACTTATATACTGCGTGCAAAGGAAAGAAGGGTGTGTGCAAAGTTTCAAGACGATAGCTTTAAAACTGAGAGACTAGTTTGCGTAGAAACAGACAGACGGACAGACGGACAGACGGACAGACGGACATGCTCATATCAACTCAGGAGGTGATACTGATCAAGAATATATATACTTCATAGGGTCGGAGATGTCTCCTTCACTGCGTTGCACACTTTTGGACAAAATTATAATACCCTCTGCAAGGGTATAATAATTCGATTTATAACGTTGAAGAGGAAACGTCTTGTTTCGTTTTCGACGTTTAATTGTTCAGTGGAGTGGAAGTGGAAGAATTATTTGGCCTCCCCGTGTGAACGGGTTAACGCCACAGCTAATGTATGAAATCTCATTTCAGGAGATCTTAAAATTGCGCTTGCATTAGCGAAATTTTTTTTTTTATATATGTAGTATATGTATATGTTCATTTGCAAAGAAGCGATAAATATCATTATATTTATTGGAAAATGAAAGTGTTGGAAATTCTTGAGTATTTTGAACAATTTAAAATAAGATGTGAAATATTTTTCACTGCATTGCATGTGTCGCAAATAGCATTGTCAAAAACTTTCATTTTTGATAAAGTGTACTTATCGAATGCATGTCCGCTAAGGATTCTATTTAATCGTCTTGTGTCTATACGGTCGCAAATATCAGTTTTATAAAACCTAGGTTTCTTGGTGATGAAAGGCCAAAAGTTCCATAGAGAATACGTTATAGTCTCTTTCCCAATCATCTTGAATGTAATGAAATATATAGTTGATCGCATCACTCAATGTCCATCTAACATATTTGAAGGAGCCGTGTATAGAAGCGTTCTTTGCTGCTCGATCAGCAATTTCGTTTTCCCAAATATTTGCATAGCTGGGTATGTGGTGAACTACAACCTTTGGAAGCATAGGACAATTTTCGATTTTGGAGAATATTTCCTGGGCAATATAATTGCTGGAACAGTTATTTTGTAAAGTTTGAATAGCGCCAAGCTTTATATATTTAGAATAGATTCTACTGTAGCTGGTTTTAGTGTATGAGCATGAAAGAGGTAAGAGTGAAGCAGTTGGAAGTCTGAACGCGAAGGATTTGGCTAACTCTTTAGCTGTACGAATTCAAATCTGTAAATGGGTGGTAGTTCAGCAGCGAGATAATAAATAATTTTGACAGGAGTTAATTAAAAAAAAGGCCTAAAGCGATTGTTCAAAACCAGAACATGGTGATACAGCTGCTTGTAGCACAACAGTCTAAATAATCTCTGCAGGCGCTACGAATATCAATGCGGAACGCCTATGGTGTATCGCGGCATAAACAAGAATTGTCACAATTCTTGACCGAAAACCATATTGACGTTATGCTACTGGTGGAAACGCATCTTACTAGCAAATACCACTTTCATATAAGAGGCTACACAATCTGCCGCACAGATCATCCAGATGGGAAAGCCCACGGCGGAACTGGAGTTCTAATCAGAGAACGCATTAAACACCATTTTCACAAAAGGTTTGCAACAAACTTCTTGCACATCGATACAAATTCAGTCAAGCAAAGGAATCCTTTCAATCGCTGCCGTTTACTGCCCTCCTCGTTTCTCAATCTCGGAAGGACAATTTATGGACTTCTACAATTCACTTGGGGATCGATTTATAGCGGCAGGAGACTACGATGCCAAATATACGCACTGGAGATCACGTCTAGTGACTCCCAAAGGAAGCCAATTGTACAATGCAATTAAAATTTGAAAAATAAACTGGACTACGTTTTCCCTGGAAGTCGCACACACTGGCCAACAGACTCACGAAAGCTCCCAGACCTTATTGATTTTGCAGTGACAAAAAACATACCTCGCAATCTAATAAGTGCCAAAGCAGTCTCGGACTTATCATCAGACCACTCACCTGTGCTTCTAACGCTTCTTCAAAGCCCAGAAATAACCCCTTCAGCCTGACGACGCCAAAAACGAACTGGCTAAAATACAAAAAGTACGTGAGTGCCCACATAGAACTTGCCGGGGAAATGAACATGTAAGCGGATATAAGCTACACCACGAGCTCCCTGGAAGAAGTACTTGTTGCGGCAGCTAAAATTTCTCCTCCTCATGGGAAAGAAGTAAACCGAAACAAATACTTCAAATCTAATCAGCAAATCGAACAGCTCGTGCGAGAAAAGAGGCGCACGCTTCGTGATTTGCAAAACAGCAGATTACCAGCTTCAAAACAAGGCCTTAAGGAAGCAACCCGATCACTCGACCAGGCTCTTCACCAACAGGAAGAAAATGCACAGCTGAGGTACATCCAGAATCTCTCGCCAAAAAGCACAAAGTACAACCTGTGGGGGCCCACCCATAAGAAACTCTTCGGATGCTGGGCTCGCAGCGACGAAGACCGACGAAGTTTCTTCCAGCCAAACCCAGCCTCAAATTCATTCCTCCTGCCAGACAATGAGCCAGAGTCCTCCCCTCAGCCAGCCGCACCTTCATTCCGGCCGAACGAAATCGGAAAAGTCATAAGAGGGTTAAACCAAAAAAGGCTCCCGGTGGTGACCTATTGACCCCAAAGATGCTGATCGAACTTCCAAAATGCGCTATAGAGGTCGTCTGCAAACTATTTAATGGAATCATTAATCTTGGCTGTTTCCAATTCCATCATTATAATGGAAATCCATCATTATAATGATACCGAAGCCTGGAAAAGACCACGCAATTCCGTCATCATACAGACCAATAAGCCTTAGTTCTTGTTTGTCTAAATTGTTTAAAAATGCGTGTTAACTCGCATAATACCACTTCTGGAAGCTTGCAATATTATCCCGGCACACCAATTTGGCTTCCGAAGAAACCATGGAACCATTTGCTAACATACACCGACAAGCTACTGGAATCATATCTCTACAATAGAGTGTTCTCAGTGAGGTGCAATACAGCTACTTCGGGCGACTACACCATCGAAGCTGGAGTTCCACAATGAAGCGCACTCGGCCCGTGTCTATATCTTTTGTATACTGCGGATTTTCCTACGAGCGCACAACTAACAACCTCAACGTTCGCCGATGATACCGCTATCCTTAGTCGCTCCAGATGCCAAACGCAGGCAACAACCCAACTGGCTAATCATCTCATAATAGTGGAAAGGTGGCTGTCCAACTGGCGCATTAAAACAAACGAACGAAAGTGTAAACATATAACAATTACTCTTAACAGACAAACATGCCCTCCGCTTTTACTAAACGGTATGCAAATCCCTCAAGCTAACGAAGTAACGTACCTTGGAGTCCACCTTGATAGACGACTTACCTGGCGTAAGCACATCGAATGCACGAATGCACAAAAAGATGCAACGAAAACTGAAAGCCAGCAGCCTCCACTGGATCATAAACTCACGATCGCCACTGTGCCTGGACTACAAGTTACTACTATACAATTCAGTCCTAAAGCCAATCTGGACGTATGGCTCCCAGCTTTGGGGGAACGCGAGCAGCAGCAACATAGACATCATACAGCGCGCACAATCAGAAATCTTGAGAACTATCACAGGGGCACCTTGGTATGTTCGCAACGAAAACATCCACCGGAATCTGGGCATCCTGGCAGTGAAAGACGAAATCCATAAGCAAAAAGAGTCATACAAAGAAAAACTGTCTTCACACCCAAATTTCGCTCGGGGGTTTCTAGCGTATCCCGCCTTAGACGCAACGACCTCCCAACCCAGCAATTGATTTTTAGGGCCGTCTAACTCCGTATCAGTCAATATGACTGTTAGTGGAGTTAAAAATATAAGATTTGATACACCTCTTGTTAGTCTCGCAAAGAGAAGATTGAAGAAATAAAAGCAACGTTCAAAAAAAAAAAAAATATACATATAAGTAAGTAAAGTAACAATAGGTAAAACGGGCAGAGAGTTATGCATGCAGATATGTATATTAGCGGTCTATTTTAATGTATGTTTTATCTCTCTTCCTGTTACTGGAAGAGAAAGCTCTCGGCGGTTGGCGATCCATCCGAATCCTCGCGGAGGCCTCCTAGTGGCCTGAATCAACTGCGCTCTACGATCTGGAGTTCATCTGGACATAAACACGAGCCCGTATAAGGAAACGTTTGGTCAACATATGGTCACGAACGGCAAAACTTTTCAACTATTACGAGACTTATGTATGCTAGAAGATCAAAGTCCTTCGTAGCAAGATCACGCAGCAAAGTTCAAAATTCAAAAATAAAAAAAGTCAAAAATAAATTTACTTACCATTTTTGCAGCATCCACGATCGTTGTTTCCATAGATGAATGTATGTTGGACGTACAATGATAATGGTCAGTATTGGCGAACCAGGGTCCGAAAATTTCAGGACTTGATTCCTCAAAATATGTGGGAGCGATATTAATGGGACAGGTACCATTCGAATGGCCTAAAAAATAGCTCTCAAGTGGTATACCGTGCATAATGGCGCATCCTCTGTAAAAAAAGCTAGTGTGGGCATTCAAATTCAATAATTCAATTCCGATCGTTCAGTTATATGGCAGCTATAGGATATAGTCGGCCGATCCTAATGAAATTTTGTAGGTCGGATTAACTGACCAAAAATATAATCTGTACCAAGTTCCAGCTTTCTATCTTCAAAAACACGAAAGTTGGGTCATTTCCGATCGTTCAGTTATATGGCAGCTATAGGATATAGTCGGCCGATCCTTATGAAATTTGGCATGTCGTAATATTTCGCCAAAAAAAAGCTCTCATGTCAAATTTGAACTCTCTAACTCTAAAAACACCAAAGTTATACCATTTCCGATCAATCAGTTATATGGCAGCTATAGGATATAGTCGGCCGATCCCGGCCGTTCCGACTTATATACTGCGTGCAAAGGAAAGAAGAGTGTGTGTAAAGTTTTAAGACGATAGCTTTAAAACTGAGAGACTAGTTCGCGTAGAAACAGACAGACAGACAGACGGACAGACGGACATGCTCATATCAACTCAGGAGGTGATCCTGATCAAGAATATATATACTTTATAGGGTCGGAGATGTCTCCTTCACTGCGTTGCAGACTTTTGGACAAAATTATAATACCCTCTGCAAGGGTATAAAAAGAGTTTGCGATAACGAATGTCTCATCTTTACGAACCAAATATGAAAATTATTCAGCCTCCGAAAGTTTCGTAGGTCCAGCACCTGTCTGCTGAAGAGACTATCAAGCCAAAACAGGAGAAAACTGGATTCGGGAAGCAGCACAATAGAAGTTCGTTGGCTTGCTCCGCTTCCAACAAACAAGCTTGCAGTTATTGCAACGCACAAGACCATAGTCTTGCCCAGTGTATTCCGTTCGCTCGCCTTGCTGTAATGCAACGGTTTGAGTTTGTCAAGTCAGCTTCATTATGTTTAAATTGTCTGCGAAAAGGTCACACGGTTGCGAAGTGTAAATCGGCTAGGCGTCAAATTTGTGCAAGATCACCCCTTTGGCTTATTAAGCCTTATACTTATAAAAGAAAAAATCCTATTGCTTGAACTTTGGCTAAATAAGCTAGATTGGGATGAGTCGATTCCACTTCACTTAGAAACAGCATGAAACAAAATACAAATTGCCTTGTTGCAATTAGAGGACATCTCAATTCCGAGATTCGTGTTTACCGAGCCGATGTCACCGATTCAAATTCAGGCCTTTTCTGACGCATCGATGAGATCCTATGGAGCCTGCGTCTATATTCGTTGCGAATCTGCAGAATGTATTAAAGTTTCATTATTGACGGCAAGGTCTAAAGTAGCGCCGCTCAAGACAAAGACGCTCCGCCGTCTTGAGTTATGTGCCGGAACGAAGTGTATTTTGGTCGGATTCAGAGGTAACTCTTCATGGGATTCGTTCCCATCCATCGTCGTTGTCAACGTTCGTATCGAATAGAGTTGCTGAAATTCAAGAGTGGTCAGATGATAGCACGTGGCGGCATGTACCAACTAAACAGAACCCGGCAGATATAGTGTCCAGAGGAATCGATCTAGAATCGATCTGGTTTACAGGTCCATCGTTTTTAAAGAAACCGGAAAATAAGTGGCCGACGATCCCCCGGTTTGATCTGTCACCAGAACTTATACAGATTGATGCAAAAAATAATGCGGTCGGATTAACTGTCATCGTCTCTACCTCACATTTATTGGAAGTGATCAAAGGATATTCCTCTCACCTAAAACTGAAATCCAAGAAATTTGTAGTGAATTCTGATATTGTTTCCTCACCTGTCGAATATAATGAAGCCTTTAAGAAAATAATCGAAATAGACCAAGAGCACGAGTATCAAGATGAAATAGATAGATCCAAAAGAAAGACTAATGCTCCTATATCGTACGATGCCAAGTTTCCAGTATTGTTGACAAAACGCTCTCAATTGCTCTCAACGCTCTAAAACGCTCTCTTATGGATCGTATATGCGCACAAAGTCTGCAGTCAGACAGTACGGTCATGCATACGCTGCTTTAAATGCAAGCCTCTTCTGAACACTCAAATCATGGGAGAATTCCCCTTAGATAGAATTCGTGCTCTCCGCCCATTCTCCATATGTGGTGTTGATTGACGACATTGAAAATTCGAGGTAGGCCACCCTAAAGTCCTATATTGCCTTAGTTGTTTGGTTTGCTCAGGACTAGGACTAGCTCTGGAGCAGAGTATAGAAAGCAGTCCACAAGCTGGCGCGGCTGCCAGTGGGTCGAAGCCGGACCGGCCCTCAACGGGGCCGGTGTTAACGGATTTGATTGGATTTCAAAAGAATTTGAAGTTGTTTTTAATTTGAATTGTTAGTCTCTAAATCTAGTCTAAGATAGCTTAGAGCGGATCGGGAGCAAAAGCTCATATTCGCTCTTGTGCGAATTCGGCCCGCTTCGCCGCAATAAATAAGTTAGGCTTAAGATTAGAGAAAAAATAATTCGATTTATAACGTTGAAGAGGAAACGTCTTGTTTCGTTTTCGACGTTTAATTGTTCAGTGGAGTGGAAGTGGAAGAATTATTTGGCCTCCCCGTGTGAACGGGTTAACGCCACAGCTAATGTATGAAATCTCATTTCAGGAGATCTTAAAATTGCGCTTGCATTAGCGAAATTTTTTTTTTTATATATGTAGTATATGTATATGTTCATTTGCAAAGAAGCGATAAATATCATTATATTTATTGGAAAATGAAAGTGTTGGAAATGCTTGAGTATTTTGAACAATTTAAAATAAGATGTGAAATATTTTTCACTGCATTGCATGTGTCGCAAATAGCATTGTCAAAAACTTTCATTTTTGATAAAGTGTACTTATCGAATGCATGTCCGCTAAGGATTCTATTTAATCGTCTTGTGTCTATACGGTCGCAAATATCAGTTTTATAAAACCTAGGTTTCTTGGTGATGAAAGGCCAAAAGTTCCATAGAGAATACGTTATAGTCTCTTTCCCAATCATCTTGAATGTAATGAAATATATAGTTGATCGCATCACTCAATGTCCATCTAACATATTTGAAGGAGCCGTGTATAGAAGCGTTCTTTGCTGCTCGATCAGCAATTTCGTTTTCCCAAATATTTGCATAGCTGGGTATGTGGTGAACTACAACCTTTGGAAGCATAGGACAATTTTCGATTTTGGAGAATATTTCCTGGGCAATATAATTGCTGGAACAGTTATTTTGTAAAGTTTGAATAGCGCCAAGCTTTATATATTTAGAATAGATTCTACTGTAGCTGGTTTTAGTGTATGAGCATGAAAGAGGTAAGAGTGAAGCAGTTGGAAGTCTGAACGCGAAGGATTTGGCTAACTCTTTAGCTGTACGAATTCAAATCTGTAAATGGGTGGTAGTTCAGCAGCGAGATAATAAATAATTTTGACAGGAGTTAATTAAAAAAAAGGCCTAAAGCGATTGTTCAAAACCAGAACATGGTGATACAGCTGCTTGTAGCACAACAGTCTAAATAATCTCTGCAGGCGCTACGAATATCAATGCGGAACGCCTATGGTGTATCGCGGCATAAACAAGAATTGTCACAATTCTTGACCGAAAACCATATTGACGTTATGCTACTGGTGGAAACGCATCTTACTAGCAAATACCACTTTCATATAAGAGGCTACACAATCTGCCGCACAGATCATCCAGATGGGAAAGCCCACGGCGGAACTGGAGTTCTAATCAGAGAACGCATTAAACACCATTTTCACAAAAGGTTTGCAACAAACTTCTTGCACATCGATACAAATTCAGTCAAGCAACGGAATCCTTTCAATCGCTGCCGTTTACTTTTCAGGGCGTGCCTTCGATGAGGTCACAACTAGGACTGATAGCCACTACCAGAGTGGTTACAGCTTTTTATTTGCGTAATATACAGTGATTACTTACACTAATACATTTTATACAAATATTAGATAACATAAGAAGCAATTAATAACAAGCTTATAGAAATAATTGAATTACTAACAGTTTTTAACATATAAGATTTGGAGTATCAATAAAGAGAAAAGTAAACAGAATAACTGAAGTATTTTATGAATGATGCAGATTTAGTATAAGGATAATTATTTACTAAGAACGTTGAGTCCAAGCGTCGACCTGGAATCCTGAAGGCCAAATCAGTAGTCAGAACGCTGGGAATATGGAGAACGAATTGGAAAGCCGGTACTCAATGGCAGAGTAGTTGTTTGGAGGCTACCGCAAAAGTTAGGAGTTCAGGAGTCACAGATGTAAACAGATGCAGTTGGTGAGGAATGATGCAGGTTAAGAGTAGTAGGATATAATTTGGAGCAATTAAATAATAGATGCAACAAAATTAGGTAGTAAACAACGAGTATAAAAGAGTTTTGAATTCACTTAGATAAAGATAAAATTCGATCGTAGGGTCCAAGCATCGACCTGAAGTCCTGGTGGCCAAGCCAGAGATCCAAACGCTGGGAAGATGAAGCTGGATTGGAAAGCCGGTGCCCAGTGGCAGGGTAGCTGGTTGGAGGCTGCTACCAGAACTAGGAGTACAGTGCCCAATCCCCAAGTTTAGGGAAATTGGTAATCAGGAGTCATAGATATACGTAGGTGTAGTTGGGAAGAAGTGATGTAGATTTAACAATAACCAACTAGAATATCAATCAGCAGTCAGGGGTAGCAGGTGCCTGAGAATTTTGAGGAGTAAATTAGTAGGAAAGGTATGGTTATTCTGCCTTTCCCGGCAAATCAGTGCCATAGTAATCTTATAATTTTAGTAAATTGGCTGACCAGTCAAGGGTCAGATACATTTGTTTATTTAAGGTAGAGCTTCGTTTAGTTAAACAACATGTATAGCAACAAGTTGCTAGGTAGTGTAGAAACAATTGTTTCAGAGACAGGGTTGCTGTGTGATTGAAACATAAAGAAACTGAGCGTCAGAGTGTAGAGTAGGAGGGCATGTGAGGAATATGCATGGGTCTCGCTCTAACCAATGTCTTTAAGCATAACTGGCAAAGCTAAGTTAGTATTAGTGCAGTGTGCAATGCAAGAAAAACAATAATTGAATAGCACATGTTGTTTACAATTTTAGCAATAAGTTTTCTCATTGCAGATCCATTTCCAATCAAGAGACCAGCGCTTGTATAGGAGCAGTCACAGGGCAAACATCAGTTTCTATTAATACATGGTATGTAGCAGAATTTGTAGAGGCAAAATAAGTTCAATCTAACAGCTATTGCGTTGAGCATTACACAGTAGACAGGCAATTTTATTTGGAGTAAAGCAGCAGGAATAATTAAATGTAAAATTTCTAATTTCAGATTTATACACCGTTAATAATCCAGCATGTGTACAGGTATCAAACGTAGAGCAGAAATCAAGTAGGATTCACCACAGGTATGTACGCAAATTTGCAGCAGTATGATGAATTAATCTGAATTTAATTTCCATTATAAGGTGTGGAGAGGTACTCATAAAGCAACTCGCAGATCCAGGCTTGTATTAGCAGATCAACCTCACGCCAGTGGCCACAGGAACTGAGACTGGAGAACCTCAGCAGGTGGGCAGATTTATTTGGAGTGGATTCATAAAAATAATTAATTCAAAATTTCTCATTGCAGATCCATTTCCAATCAAGAGACCAGCGCTTGTATAGGAGCAGTCATAGGGCAAACATCAGTTTCTATTAATACATGGTATGTAGCAGAATTTGTAGAGGCAAAATAAGTTCAATCTAACAGCTATTGCGTTGAGCATTACACAGTAGACAGGCAATTTTATTTGGAGTAAAGCAGCAGGAATAATTGAATGTAAAATTTCTAATTTCAGATTTATACACCGTTAATAATCCAGCATGTGTACAGGTATCAAACGTAGAGCAGAATTCAAGTTGGATTAACCACAGGTATGTACGCAAGTTTGCAGCAGTATGATGAATTAATCTGAATTTAATTTCCATTATAAGGTGTGGAGAGGTATTCATAAAGCAACTCACAGATCCAGGCTTGTATTAGCAGATCAACCTCACGCTAGTGGCCACAGGAATTGAGATTGGAGAACCTCAGCAGGTGGGCAGATTTATTTGGAATGGATACATAAAAATAATTAATTCAAAATTTCTCATTGTAGCTTTAGCAGATTCATTGTAGCTTAGTCCCTGTTTTGAGAGTCCAGCACCGGCAGCAGAGTCAACTGCATAGCAGACATCCAGGTTGAATTTACTACTGGTATGCGGATGCAACAGTAATAGTATGATAAGATTAATCCAAGTTTAAATTATTGTTTCAGTTACGGGGGACAAGCAGCAAGAGGACGCCAAGCAAAGCCAGTGAAGGCAGAAAAAGGAGTAGCAGGCAGCATCTGATTAATCCATGGTCCTATAAATCAGTATCACTGAGCCACATTCAGTAGACCACAGCGTTGGTTACTTGGTTTTGAGTTAGCAGTGCCATATCATTTCAGCAGGAGTAGAACAATTAAGATTGAAAATTTCACTAGGTAAGCAGATTTGTTTTGAGTAGATTAATGAAAATAATTTCGTTTAACATTTCTAATTGCAGTTTTATTCATATTTGAGTATCCAGTAAATGTACCAGAGCCAGTCACATACATAGAAGTCGCTTGAGTTTGGTTAATCACAGGTATGTAGACAAATAGGCAGCAAAATAGTAAGTTTAATCCAAATTTAAAATTTCTGTATGAATTGTGTAGAATAAGCAGCAAGGAAACGACGAGCAAGGTTGGAAGGCAAATTCAGGAGCAGCAGGCAATCTCCGATCCACCACCGGTCAAGAAACCAGCATATATTTGGAATCTAGTCGCGAAGGCAGACACCAGGATGGAACAGTCGCAAGTATGCGACGAAATTAACTCCGATCATGTCTGGAGAGGGCGAGTAAAAAGGATCAGGAACAGCAGCATAAAATAGAATTAAGAAACCCAGAATTTTATTTTTTCCAGAATTTTTCCAGAATTAAGAGAACCAATTTTAGTTTTAATGAATTATATTTAAGTAGTTTAAGTAGTTTTGTGTTATAAAATGTAATAAATCATCGATCAGATGTGAAAAATTCAACCAGTTTGGCTATTGAGTCCAACTTTTTGGGCAGTCCATCAACGGTGCGGCAGCTGCGAAGGACAGCCTTGAGTAGATCCTCAGGAGGTGAGCCTTCCATAGGGGGCTCTTCGGAGAGGGAATCCAGGTCACCTCCAGGGGAACAACTGTGGCCAGATTGGTCCGACGAGGACAGCCGCTGAGATGGTCTTTCCAAAGCGATGGGAGAGGGCATCCTGAAACGTGATTCCCGCTGCTCAGGCGCACGATGGGGTTTTTCTGGAGGAGAACAACGCATAGGTGGACCACAGTCATAACTGGAGTCGCTTGAATGGCCCTGAACCGGTAGTCCTGAACGCCGAGAGGATGCGCTGTGGTGGCGACGGCGGAGTAAGGAGTGTTTTCGATTGGATGAGGTTTTTGGTGGTTTAGAATCCAGATAGGATGGGCCAGAGTCGCTGCTGGATCTGTCACGGCCACCATGGGGTATCAAAAAGGACACACGAGGTGCCTTGAAATTGAGCCGAGTAGATGGCTTCAGTTGCCGAGCACGACGGGATGTGGTAGGATGCGATTCAGAACGTTGAGGAATCGGGCTGGAGCGATGGCAGCGAGCCGGAGAGAGTACACTACGAGATGATGTTGTGCGTGGCCGAGATGGTCGATTAGTTGTGCGAGAATCACAACTGGAGTCGCTCAAGTCATCCCAAGCTGGCGATGGAGCTCGGCGAGGTGGCTTGGAGTGATGCGGATCACGTTTAGTAGGTGAAGGAAGCGGTTTGAGTAGATTGAGCGCACGTTGAGAAGTCATTGGAGGAGATATACACTGCTGAGGCGGCGAGGTGGAAGGATGACGCTGAGCCGAGGAGTTGGTTGGTCCTTGAGAAAGACTTTCCTTTGCTTCCATGAACTTAACACAGCCTTTGTAAGTGGCAACGTGTTTGCCACCACAGTTGGCGCACTTAGGAGGAGAAGTCCACGGAAGGGAACAGTCGGCCTTGTGATGCGGGCCAGCACAAATTAAACAGACGGGATCGCGACGGCAGTAGTTCTTTGTGTGCCCGTAACGCTGGCACCGTTGACACATTGTAGGCTCATTCGATTGCCTTTGGTGCTCGATGGTAACAGACCTGTTGCAGAGCTTCTTAATAGCAAGGAATTCGTCAACACGTTCCAGGTCGAACGGTGCTACAGCAATCTCAAATAGATTCATTGCAGGAGGGAAGGAATCCTTTAAAGTTGAGTATTGATGAGACATCCAAAACAATTATTGGTGGAATGTCAACCACTTTATTAGATGAAGCAGCCATGGTACAGTTTTTTATTTTATTTTTTCCTTGGTGTGCTTGTCAAATACAACCGATCGCAGTTAAGGCTTGTGAAAGAGTGAAACAGAATCGCAATGGCTGAAAAAAAAAATGGTGCAGCACAATGAAACGAAAACTACGCATTAGAATAAGGCGACAGCGCAGAGCAACTTTAAGAGAGTATGTGCGTATAACACTTTGTTCTATGTGTGTGGGAGTTGCATACGGAGGAAAAGAAGCACAGAAGGAGAGCAGGCAATAGAGTTGTAGTTTTTGTGATAAAGGAATGCATACATATGGATAATATAAAAAAAATGGGTTGCAGGCTTTAATATTGATTCCTTTATAGTGTTATTTCCTTTAAGACTGGCAGGAAAAGGATTAATGCTATAATTTAAATGAACAATTTAGAGATCCTCATGACGTAGATGGTAAAATTTCCAAGGAACTTTCATATTGTCTTTTAATTGTATTGTAGTTAGGTCTACAAAATACTGGAGGTTGTGTTTATAGGTAAATCATTGAACTGGCTAATAGGACTCCACAGTTTTCAGGGTAGTCATAAGGATGTACTCCTTTTTTTTTTTTTTTTTTTTTTTCCATTTTTTAGGGCGTGCCTTCGATGAGGTCACAACTAGGACTGATAGCCACTACCAGAGTGGTTACAGCTTTTTATTTGCGTAATATACAGTGATTACTTACACTAATACATTTTATACAAATATTAGATAACATAAGAAGCAATTAATAACAAGCTTATAGAAATAATTGAATTACTAACAGTTTTTAACATATAAGATTTGGAGTATCAATAAAGAGAAAAGTAAACAGAATAACTGAAGTATTTTATGAATAATGCAGATTTAGTATAAGGATAATTATTTACTAAGAACGTTGAGTCCAAGCGTCGACCTGGAATCCTGAAGGCCAAATCAGTAGTCAGAACGCTGGGAATATGGAGAACGAATTGGAAAGCCGGTACTCAATGGCAGAGTAGTTGTTTGGAGGCTACCGCAAAAGTTAGGAGTTCAGGAGTCACAGATGTAAACAGATGCAGTTGGTGAGGAATGATGCAGGTTAAGAGTAGTAGGATATAATTTGGAGCAATTAAATAATAGATGCAACAAAATTAGGTAGTAAACAACGAGTATAAAAGAGTTTTGAATTCACTTAGATAAAGATAAAATTCGATCGTAGGGTCCAAGCATCGACCTGAAGTCCTGGTGGCCAAGCCAGAGATCCAAACGCTGGGAAGATGAAGCTGGATTGGAAAGCCGGTGCCCAGTGGCAGGGTAGCTGGTTGGAGGCTGCTACCAGAACTAGGAGTACAGTGCCCAATCCCCAAGTTTAGGGAAATTGGTAATCAGGAGTCATAGATATACGTAGGTGTAGTTGGGAAGAAGTGATGTAGATTTAACAATAACCAACTAGAATATCAATCAGCAGTCAGGGGTAGCAGGTGCCTGAGAATTTTGAGGAGTAAATTAGTAGGAAAGGTATGGTTATACTGCCTTTCCCGGCAAATCAGTGCCATAGTAATCTTATAATTTTAGTAAATTGGCTGACCAGTCAAGGGTCAGATACATTTGTTTATTTAAGGTAGAGCTTCGTTTAGTTAAAACAACATGTATAGCAACAAGTTGCTAGGTAGTGTAGAAACAATTGTTTCAGAGACAGGGTTGCTGTGTGATTGAAACATAAAGAAACTGAGCGTCAGAGTGTAGAGTAGGAGGGCATGTGAGGAATATGCATGGGTCTCGCTCTAACCAATGTCTTTAAGCATAACTGGCAAAGCTAAGTTAGTATTAGTGCAGTGTGCAATGCAAGAAAAACAATAATTGAATAGCACATGTTGTTTACCAATTTTAGCAATAAGTTTTCTCATTGCAGATCCATTTCCAATCAAGAGACCAGCGCTTGTATAGGAGCAGTCACAGGGCAAACATCAGTTTCTATTAA